>NW_006921762.1:564604-590434 GCF_000298275.1 Orycteropus afer afer
TCTGGTTAGCAGGCAAGTGTCTTAGCCACTATGCTACCAGAGCTCCCTGTAGTACCGTGAAAATGTGATGATATTCATTCTCTTAATCTTGGAGGAGAGGGAAGGCTTTCTGGATCAAGTTTTCAAGGCCAAATTAGGGACCTGTGCAAAGCCTTTCTTTTCTACCAGTTTCACCATTAAATATAGTTGTTTTTGAGGTCACCAAAATCATCTAATAGCCAAATCCTATCATTAGTAAATAGTCCTTTTTACTTCTTAGAATTTTTGACATTTTTGGCTACCTTCTGTTTTGTCTAGCCTCCATAGTAATATTCTAGTTTTCTGCCTCATCTTTTGATAATCTTGGGCTCCTTTACTTGCTTTCCTTGAGCACCTCAGCTAGAAGTGACTTTGCCTTAGCTAAAGAACAAGGTTCCAACATACACTTAAGTATGTGTCTCATTTTATCATAACATTTTATCATTAGCTTAGTTTTATTAGCATCATTATACATTTGAGGAGATTGAAATTTAGAAAAGTTAAATAACTTGCTCATGATAGCACAGTTTGGCAGTAGTAGAGCTTTGAACTCACAATTTCTTTTTATCTCCAAAGGCTGTGTATTCCACTCAGCTTCACTAGCTTGAAGTTCTTGATAATAAAATAACAGTAGTTTATCTGAAAAGATTTCACACCTGATGACATTTGCCTTGGGGACAGGGGTTAAGAGTCTCACTTTTGCCTCTACTCTTTTGTACTGTTGAATTTTTACCACACATATATATTGACTATTCAAGTAAACAATGAATAATCTTTTAAAAAAAAAAAAAAGAGTAGAAAGAAACATACCCCTTCAGGAATGTATTATTGTCCCCATGTTGCAAGAGAAAAAGCTATATAGCTCAGAGAACTGTAGTGATTTGTCCAGGGTCTCACAAAACTGTTAATTACCAGTTTGAAATCCAGGCCTGTCTTACTCTGTGCACTGTGACAAAGCACCTACCTGGCACAGAAATAACTTTGATTAGTTTTCTACATGAGGAAACTCACATGGTTATAGTAGAACAGTGATAACATTTTTGAAGTTATTTTTTATAGATTCTGTTTATTAAATTACCTTGGTGCAGCATGCTAAATGATATGTTGGTACCTTTGTAAAAAGTAACCAACACACCTTTGAAATACGGTATTTTACATAGGGGGAATTAAAAAAAAACACAGGTTACAAATTCATCTTTACTGTTTGATTCTGATCTTGAGATACATGCAAATTAGCATGTAATATGTAAAGAAAAAGTAAAATGTACATAGACAGTTGTTTCTGGGTAATGGGATATTGGGTGATTTTTGCTTTCTTTCTTTTTCTAAGATGATGAATTTGTGAAATACCCCAGAAGTTTAGAAAAGTATAAAATATGTTGTACAATGTAAAGCATGGGGTTGGCAAACTTTAACAGTCCTTGGGTCAGATCTACCACCACCAGTTTTGGTATAATAAAGTTTTACTGGAATATAGTTACTCTTATTTATTTGCGTATTGTCTGTGGCTACTTTCAATAATGTCAGAAGTGAGTAGTTACAACAGAGACATTATGGCTTGCAAAACCCAAAATGCTTACTCTCAGGCCCTTTGCATACAAAGTTTGTCATATTCTAATTTGAAGAAGAATTACATAAGCAAACACCCACATAACTACTACTCAAATGAAAAAATAGAACATCCCTTGCACCCTAGTGTGCCACTCAGTCAAATCCCCCTCCTTTCCACCTAGACTAAAAAAAGATCACTGCCATTGAGTCAATTCTGACTCATAACAACGCCCGTTGGATTTCCAAGGTGATAAATCTTTACAGAAGTAGATTTCCTCATCTTCTGCAGAGTGGCTGCTGGGTTTGAACCACCATCCTTCTCTTCTGGTTACCAGTCAAATGCCTTAGGCTCTGCACCACCAGAGCTCATTCTTTCTACCTAGAGGAAGCTCTTAGTCTGAGTTTTATGATAATCAGTCCTTTGTTTTTCTTTATAAAATTGTATGATCTCTACTTCTAGTAAGATGGCGGAATAGGCTACACAGACCGTTTTCAACAAAGAAAAGAAAAACCAATTGACAGAGACACAGAAGATAATCCTGGAGCCCTGAGCTTTGAAAGGAACTGTACAGAACTGGATTAGGCACCAACTAGTGGAAAAACCTGAACAAAAACAGTGAGTACTCTCAGAGACGGTTGGAGCTATGGACTGTCAGCTACTCTGACGGGACCAACAAACAGCCTGAATATTACCAAGTGGTGTTGGGACCTGAGAATTGACCTAAAGATCAGCCCTGGTCACCAAGGGCTGCAGGGATGACTGCACTGGTGGCCTATGACTAGGAAGGGAAACAGCAAGGAGGGAGACAACCTGAGCTGTTGACTTTCAGCTGTCTGGAGGGTGGAGCCATTTTGATTGTTTATACACGGCAGCCATCGTGAACGTTTAAAGTGATGGAGGGTGCAGTAATTTTGAATGTTTACAAGTGGTGGCCATTTGAAATATTTAAAGTGACCAAGGGTGCAGCCATTTTGAATGTTTACAAGCAGCGGCCACTTTGGATATTTAAAGTGACTGAGGACGCAGCCATTTTGAATCTTTATAAGTGGCAACCATTTTGGATTTTAAAGTGATAGCATTCTCATTCAGATTCCAGGGATCTAAGAATAAGCTCTGTTTGCCAAGGTCGGCAGGGACATACAAGAGGCTGACAACAGGAAAGGAGACAGGTGGTAAGGGCATAAGTGCTGTCAACTAGTGAATAGAGGAGCACAGCACAGTACCCTACTTGCATAGATAACATACAAAGAAAACAAAAATCATGTGCAAGTCACTCCAACATACAATCACCAACTAAATATAAACACAAAAACGTCACAATGCCTCAGAGACAACAGAGCATCACAGTCCACACAAAGAAGCAAGATAAAGCAGGAGAAACAAGGGACCCAGTTAAAAACCCAAGACACATGCCTGAGGAAGGCACAACATTGAAACTCCCTGATAAGGAATTCAAAAGAATTAAATTAGGTATCTTCAACAAATTGAGAGACAGATCAAGGAAAACACTGACAAAATTGAGGAAAACAGAGAAAACCTTACAACAATTTCAAAAGACAATACAAGAACAAAATGACAAAATAAATGAAAAACTAGAAATGATACAAAATCTACAGACAGAAATCCAGAAGATTAATACTAAATTTTCAGAAATAGATAAGACATTGAATGGGCAAGGGAGCAGAATTGAATCAATGGAAGGACAGAACTAATGAGATTGAAGGCAAATACCTGAACATTTCTTTGGAAGGGGATAAATCAGAAAAAAGATCAAAACAAAATGAAGAAAGCCTAAGGGTCACGTGGGATACCATCAAAAGGAATAACCTATGTGTAATCGGAATCCCAGAACAGGAAGAGACAAATAAAACCACAGAAAAAATTGTTGAAGATTTGTTGGAAGAGAATTTTCCTGGTATGATGATAGATGAGAATATATCCATTCAGGAAAACCAATATACCCAAAACAGGATAGACCCCAAGAGAAATTCACCAAGACATATCATCAAACTCACTGTAATAGTTGGAGCTGTGTGTCAACTTGGCTGGACCACAATTCTGTGTGGTTTAAGCAGTTGTGATGTGGTTATTCCCATAATGAGATCAGATGAATATGTTTTGAGCATCCAGTCCATTGAAAGGGAGTTTCCCTAGGGGTATTCCCTGCTTCTAGTATATTTATAGACATCCTGGAAAAAGAGACACTCTTCTGTGAATCGGGATTCTGTTGTGCTGCCTACAATTGTCCATGAGCGAACAGTCCACAATTTGGCTTGGAGATCTTGGATTCGTCATTCGTTGGAGTCAACAGCCAGTATACTGCCTGCCATCCTTGAGCTCCTCAGCCCCCTGCAGCTGTGAGAATCGGGAAAAGCTTCCAGCTTGACATTTGATCCAAGAACTTTGGATTTGCCAGCTTCTGTAAGTGTGTGAGCCATTTTCCTAAGATAAATGTCTTTATATATATAAGCTTTACTGGTTTTGTTTCTCTAGAGAACCCAGTCTAACACACTCACCAAAATGAAAGACAAAGAAAGAATCATGAGAGCACCACAGAAAAAATGTAAAGTTACCTACAAAGGGAAACCAATAAGACTAAGCTCAGATTTCTCGGCAGAAACCATGCAGGTGAGAAGGCAATGTGATGGTATATATAAAACCCTGAAAGAGAAAAATTTCCAACCAAGAATTATATACCTAGCAAAATTGTCCCTCAAATATGATGGTGAAACTAGGACATTTCCAAATAAGCAGAAATTAAGGGAATTTGTTCAAACCAGACCAACCTTACAAGAGATGCCAAAGGGAGCCCTTTAGACACAGAAGCCACAACAGCCAACAACAACTGACCATTAACACACATGATGACATAACCCAGAAACCAACCCACCTATGGAAGTATTCAAAGTAAATAAGCCTGTAAGATTGTAAACAGGGAACCAGAGACATCAATTGAGAAATGAGGACAACTACAAACCAAAAAGAGGGAAGAAAAAATGTGTCATTACAGAACTTCTAGATGGTAGGGAAGTCAAGACAACTACAAGATAGAATGGACTATTCTAAACTTGGGAAGAAAACTATAAATCACAGGGTAACTTGAAAGAAAAATGATAAACCTTCACATCAAAATAAATAAAGTGGACTAGCACAAATATTTAGAAAATACTAAAACAATAGCAACAAAGGAAGTGATAACACAATTCATAAACAGAATGAGCTCAGTGTAGAAAATTATATGGAACAAAGAAATTGGCACCATGAGAAAGCACATAACCATAATGACAGCAACAAATTCATATTTGCCAATAATTGCATATCTGGCAAGGGACTTACCTCTAAGATTTATAGAAAACTCCAACACCTCAACACCAAAGAAATTAACAATTCAATTGAAAAATGGGCAGAAGACACAAATAAACACATCACCAAGTTGGATATTCAGGTGGCCAGCTAATACATGAAGAAATGTTCATGATCATTGGCCATCAGAGAGTGCAACTCAACACAACAGTGAGATACCATCTCACCCCAGCACTGATGGCAAGGTTTAGTGAGACAGAAAATAACAAATGCTGGTGGGGATGTGGAGAGATTGGGACTCTCATACACTGCTGGTGGGACTGTGAAGTGATACAAACACTGTGGAAAGCAACATGGTGATTCCTTAGAAAGCTGTAATGGGAGATACCATTTGATCCAGCGATCCCATTACTAGGTATATATCCTGGAGAGGTGAGAGCCAGGACAGGAACAGATATTATGCGCACTCATGTTCATTGCAGCACTATTTATAATGGCAAAAAGATGGAAACAACCTCCGAGCCCATCAGCAGAAGAATGTATGACCAAACTATGGTACATACACACAGTGGAATGCTATGCGGCAGTAAAGAATAATGTAGAGTCTGCAAAACACTACATGATATGGATAAACTTGAGGACATTACGCTGAATGAAATAATCACAGAAGGACAAATATAGTATTAGTTTGTTGTGGTAGGTCAAAGAAAGGTTTATATATGGACGGAAACGTTCCTTGTTGGTTGCCTGGGAGGGGAGGAACACTGTAAAAAAATAAATAAAAAATACGTTGACCCATGTCACTTTAGTTTTGTGTATTTCACTGTGCATAAATTATATTTCAATAAAATGCATTAAAAAGATTGTATGATCTCTATATGATCTGTAAATAATATAGTTTTTTCTGCTTTTGAACTTTTAATAAATGGAATCACAGTGTATATATTCTTTGTGACTTACATATCTTACTATGCATTTTTATAAGATTTTTATGAGATTATCTATGTTGTTTTGTACACCTGTGGATCATTCCTTTCACTGATGTATGGTATCATGAATATGCCACAATTTTATTCACTCTTGTTGCTGGACAGTTAAGTTACAGATTTGAAGTATTACAATCAGTGAACATTCTCATATGCCGCCCATGCACATGTAAGAGTTTCTCTGATGTGTTTAGCTAGAAGTAGAATTGCTGGTTTATAGGTAATATAATACTTTAATAGATAATACCAAATCATTTTGTCAGGTTACAGAGGAAAAAACAATTCTGCTTGTTCCCCGTTATTATCAGTACTGTTTATTGACCAATTAAATTGATTTATTGTCAAGTGCCTGTTCTAGTCTATTGCTAGTTTGCTTTTGGGTTATCTGCCCCCCCCCCCTTTTTTTTAACTGATTCACAGAATTTCATTATATATTATGTATACTCTACCTTTATAAGTTATATGATCTGCAAAGATCTTTTCCCAGTTTACTTTATATGTAGTGCCTTATGAATAGAACTTTTTTATTTTTATGTAGTCAAATTTATCAGCCTTTTTTTTATACTTAGAAAATCCTTCCGTGTTCTGAAGTTCGTGAAAGTACTCAGATATAATCATCTGAATGTTTTACAGTTGTCTTTTTACTTTGAAATTTAATCCATCTGGAATTGACTTTTGTGGAAGGTGTGAAGTAAAGGATCCATTGCTTTTCTTTTTTCTCCTTAAATAGAAACGCTGTTATTTCAGCATCATTAAATGAAAAGTCCATTTACTTCCTCAATGAAATGCTAATGATTTCTTTTCATATACCAGCTGTCTGTATGTGATAGAGGAGCTCCTGTGGCATTGTGCCTAAGGCACTTGACTGCTAACCAGAAGGCTGGTAGTTCAAACCCACAAGCCACTCCTCAGAAGGAAGATTGGGGAATCTCCTACGGTAGTGATACCACTTTGGAAATCCAAGAAGAGGTTGCTATGAGTCAGCTCTGACTCAATGGCAATGAGTATTGGAGTTTTTCTAGGTATATAGATGAGATTTTGGTCTCTCTATTCTATTCCAGTGATCATTTTTCTATCCCTATAAGATTACACTTACAGTAGCTCCATAACACACAGAGCAAGTCTTTCTACCTTGTTCTTCTTTAAAAGTGACTTGACTATTGACCCTTTTCATTTCCATATAAATTATAGAATCAGATTGTCGGGTTCCAGCAAAAATGGAAAAAAAATCTTGTTAAGACTTCAGTTGGAATTGTATTCACTATATAGATCATGTTAGAGAGAATGGACATTGGGTCAGTTTACTTGTCTTTTTTATGAATATGGTTTATCTTTTCATTTTTCTTAAAGATCTTTCTTAAATGTGTCACCACAGAATTTTATAATTTTATCCATAGAGGTAAATCTTTCATTTGATTTATTATTACATGTTATTCAGTATTTCATAATACTTACTACTAAGTATTTTGTTTTTATGCTATTATAAATCTTTTTTAAAAAATACATTTTCTGGTAGTTGTTGGTATTTAGAAATACATTTGATATTTCTTTATACTTATATTTGAATCTAGCAGACATGCTAAACTCATTAATTTAAACATTGATTTCTACATTTTTAAAAAATTTTTTATACACAGAGTAATATGATCCACAAATAAAGCAGATTTAAATGTCTACCAGGGAGCTCTGGTGGCGTAATGCCTAGGGCATTTGACTGCTAACCAGAAGTCTGGCGGTTCAGACCCACCAGCTGCTCCTCAGAAGGAGGATTGGGCAATTTACTTCCATACAGATACTGCCTTGGAAACCCAAAGAGGGGTCACTATGAATCGAATCAACTCAACGGCAGTGAGTTTAGGTTTTTGTTTTTGTAATGTCTACCTTTCTAATTCTTATACCTATTTAAATTTAATCATTTTGCCTTATTCTTATGACCATGAATGATAGCTGGTATTCTTATCTTGTTCCTCACCAAAGTGGAAGCTTTGAATATGTCACCACTCAAGTGTGACGTCTACTGTAGGATCTTTGTGGACAACTTTACTAGGAAATTTGTTTCAATTCTCAACTTACTAAGAGTTCTTATCATACATGAATGCTGAAGTCTACTGTTGCTTTCTTGTATGTTTACTGAAGATTTTGTAATATTCTTATATAAATATTGATGATATTTTTGTAATTCCAAGGAATTTAGCCAAGCTGCAAAGTATGGGGACACGTCTGCATGTAGTTTAATCTCATTTCTGACGCCAATTGCAAGTTTGGGGACGAAGTTTCCTAAAACCATCCTCAGGTTCAATAATTTGCTAGTAACATTCACAAAACATACTGAAAGCTATTATCCTCATGGTTTATTTTACAGAGAAAGGATACAGGTTAAAATTAGCCAAAGGAAGAGTCACATAAGGCAGAGCCCAGGAGAGGTCCAAAGGAGTTGTTTCTCATCTTTCTTCCCCTATGGAGTCAAGGATGACACTCCCTACCTTCCCCTCATATCGTGAGACTATGTACAGAGGTTTGCCAACCAGAGAGGCTCCCTGAGTTTTGTTGTCCAGAGTTTTTATTGAGGCTTGATCACATACTGCCCTTATGACTTCAGCTCCTCCCAGAAGTCAAGCTAATATCTTTAGTCATCAGTTCCTATAGAAGTCAGAACTGATACTGCATGGCCCAAAGTCCCCATCAAAAATCACATTGTTAGACTGTCCCGCGCCAGATGCTTTCAGGCAAACAAAGATACTCCTGCCAGGCCGGACATTCCAGGAGAGGTGGAAGGGGGACAAATGTTGTTTACCATGGAAAGTAGTAAGGCTTACACATAAAACAGTCTTTATTTTATATTGAACTGGGACTAGGGGAAAGGGATGGCAAAATATTTCTTTCTCTTTTGATAATTAAGTACTGTGTTCTAAAAAAAAAAAAAAAAGCTTAGCTTCGTAACTAAAAATGCCTCTCTGTTGTGCCAAATGGTTGCACAGATCTTCTAAATAGAATAACTGAAAAGGGCTTATTATGTTGAAAATTCAGAAACTGATATTTAAATCATGAATAATGGTTGATGATGATCAGTATTGGATTTAAAGTGAACTTTTACATATATGCCCTTGTGTGTTTTATCTCTTTAAAATCGATGTTATAGAGGTATAATATACATAAACAGTAAAACACAAGCATTTTAAGTGGCTTTTTCCAAGATTTTCTCTTTATTACTGGCTTTCAGCAACTCATGTCATGTTGTGTTCCCTGCATGCCTTCCTGGGAGTTGATAAAACTTAGATTTATGGGACTTTGTTTTCAAATTTTGGGAAATTTTAGCCTCAGATCTTTATTTATTTACTTTTCTGCCTTCTCCTCTATGTAGAATTCCAGTTATGCATATGTTAAATTACACATTGTTCTACAGGTTGCTAAAATTCTAATTTTTCTTCCAGCCTTTCTCCCTTCTCTACATTAGTTAGCACTTTGTTCTGCTATCTTGTCAAATGTACTCATGTTTTCTTCTCCACTATTAAGCCTATCCAGTGGATTTTTCATCTTAGATACTGTATTTTTGAGTGGAGAAGTTCCTTTGGTTCATTTATGTCTTCCATTTCTTTAAGTTCATTAAATCCTTGAACATAATTGGAATACCTGCTCTAAAAGTCTTTGTTTGCTATTCATGTTATTTTTTTTATCATTTATGGATTTGTTTCTATTTATTGATTCTTTTTCCCTTCCTTTGCCCCTTGAATATTATACACTGTTGTGAATGCCTCATTGTTGAATATGTGGATTTTGATTAAGAGTATTCAGTTTTAGCAAAAAAGTTAGGTTGTACAGATAAATTTAATTATTTTTATATTTACTCTTAAGCTTTATTAGTTGTGCACCCAAAGTAAACCAAAAAAAACAAACTCACTGCCATTAAGTCAATTCCAGCTCATAGAGACCCCCATTGGGTTTCCAAGGCTGTAAATCTTTATGGAAGTAGATCGCCCCATCTTCCTTCTGCGGAGCGTCTGGTAGGTTTGAAATGTTGACCTTCTCCTTAGCAGACAAGCGCCTTACCCAGTACACCACCAGAGCTCCTTGTGCATCCAAAGAAACAGCCCTCAGTTGTTTCCCATCTTGTCAAATGTACTTGTGTTTTCTTCTCACTGTCTGATCCACTATTAAACCCATCCAATGGGTTTTTCATCTTAGATACTGTACTTTTGGGTGGAGAAGGAGGTCACAAATATTTTAGGCACTGTAAGCTATGTGGTCTCTGGTGCAGCTTCTCAGTTCTGCCATTGTAATACAAAAGTAACCATAGACAGTAAATAAGCAGATGACTGTGGCATTTGACTGCTAACCAGAAGTTTGGCGCTTTCAACCCACCAGCCTGTCTGCGGAAGGAAGACTAAGCAATCTACTTCCGTAAAGATTTACCACCTCGGAAACCCAAAGTGCTTGGCTATGATTCGGAATTGAATCAATGGCAGTGAGTTTGGTTTTTGGTTTTTTGTTTTTGTGGCTATCACAGTTAAACTTAAAAGCAAAATATAAGCAATGGGTCAGATTTGGCCCACAAGCCACAATTTTCCAACCTCTGGTCTAAAGAAGTATTTACTTCAAGAATAGTTTAGCCCACTAAAGACATGACCCTTCTGGAAACCCTACTGTATGCCCTAAATGTTCAGTGAGGTCTCTTCACTCTGGTTAAAACTCAAATATCTCTTAGCTCTTGGTGAACTCTAGGATTTGATAACCTTATAGGTTCTCAATGATTGGGCTTTCCCCATTCAGTTATTTGCCCAGCCTTGAGTAGTTTTACCTTACGCATGAGTATTATTCAGGTAGACTCAAAACTCTAGAACTCACTACGTGGAGTCGATTCTGACTCATAGCAATCCCTTCATGGGTGTCCCAGGTGGTATCTCTATGGAAGTAGATTGCCCAGTCTTCCCTCCGAGGAGTGGCTGGTGGGTTTGAACCACCAGGCTTCTGGTTAGCAGTCAAATGGTAGAGCTCCCAGATAGACTAATATTATAGATTTCTGCCTTCTCTGCCTTACATAGATTTCTGGAACTTTATTTCTGTGTAGCTTTTTCCTATGATTACTTTGCCCTACAGAGTTGCAGCTGCTCTTCAGATACACTGAACTCTGGTTTCTGTGTCCTCAATTCAGTGAATCCACTGTGCTCACCTTAGATTCCCCTATGTTCTTTTCAGCCCTGCTGTGTAGTCCAGAAATTGCCTGTGAGCAGAAAGCCAAGCCAGTTCTAGGTATTATCTCACTTGTTTCCCTTTTGTTAGGGATTACAGTCCTGTACTGCCAGCTGTCCAGTGTTGTTTTATAGATTCAGTTTTGTAGTTGTTTATAGTAGAAGAGCAAGTCTAGTACCATTTGGAAGTTCTGGTGGCATAGTGCCTAAGGCACTTGACTGCTAACCAGAAGGGACAATCTACTTCGGTAGTGATACCGCCTCAGAAACCCAAGGAGGGGTCACTATGAGTCGGGTCCGACTCGACAGAACATAACAACAACAAAAGTCCCATTTGCTGTGTTATGGCCAGAAGAAATAAAAGTTGTTTGTGTTTACATATATTTACACCTGTATAAACTTAATCATCTTTTAAATCAGTTGTGTCTGTGTCTAAAAATAAATTCTCCAATTACAAAATAAGCAAATAATTGTTACTTGTCAACTTGCTTGGGATTTTAAAACATGTATGTTGGGGGGGGGGAGTCACCATCAAGTTGATTCTGACTCATGACAACCCCGTGTATATCAGAGTAGAACTGTGCTTCACACAGTTTTCAAGTGCTGTGACACTTTGGAAGCAGAGTGCCAGCCTTTTCTTCTGAGGTAAATCTGGTTAGGTATGAACTGCCAACCTTTTGGTTAATGGTTGAGCATTTAACTGTTTGTGCCACTCCATATTATATATAATGGCTCTTTTATAAGCAAGCTAATAAAGAGAAAACTGTTGCAGCAGATGCTATTATTTTTTTGTTGTTGTTTATATTATCATAGTATCACTGGTTTAATAAGCAAGTTGCTTTATGTTAGTATATGTGTCTTTTATTTTTATAAAAGACTTGCTGCTAATTTCTCCATTATTTTTTCTTAGTCTTTTCAAATTAAAACATGGATAAGGTATTAACTTAGCCTTGAGGAGAATTGTACTGCAAAATCCAGTTTCCAAGAAAGAGGGAGAAAATAATGAGAATTGTCAATTGGCATTTTTATTTTATTTAGCAAGTAATAACCTTTTGAGCCAAAATTTATGTATATTAGGACTCTGGCAGACTACAGCTACAGCTATGAATTACCAGTCATTCAAAATGCAAACAAGAATCATTCAAAACCTATAGTAATAACCTCGTGTGTATATGTATCATTTCCAGATAGTTATGCTACAAATAATCTGTTTTTTTCTCCTGTTGCATGCAAAAGTTAATATATATATTAGGCTAATATCTGACTGTATATATGACAATTTAATCCTAAATCACTTTTTTTTAAGTATATGATCTTTGACAGGAGCATTAGGTGAAGCTCTTTCTTTTTTCTCCCATTGTTTGTTATTTTAAATAGTTTCTGAGAATTCTTAGGACACACTGTCAACTATATGTAAGTCCCAAAAGACAACTGGAACTGGACAATTAATTGCTTCATGTGGTGGCTTATTTATAAATGAGGTGTATCTGTCTTCATAGGAAAAGATGTTAAAAGTTAAGTGTACTCTGATAGCATCTGACATCATCTATGGCTAGTAGTCCAGAGATTACAAAAAGACAATGTTCATGTCATATAGTTACCAGATTTTTTTTTTTTCTTCTTTGATTTAGTGTGGTAGTCCTACAGATTTCAAATCCCTCTTGTGTGATGATCTGGCCTAGAGTTAGTTGTATGGAGCTTAATCCTACAACATTACATATTGCACTAGTGCTACATTTTTGAGGTTCCCAGTTCCACCTCAGCCTAGATTTTCTTTGAAGTGTCATTCCATGTGATAACATACCTTACTTTTCCAAGCTTTTCTGCTTGGTCTCCTTCTCCCTACCTCCACGGTGAGTCATCAGCTCTACCAGGTTTCTCTGCCTGCCTTTTCAATATTTAAAAGGTGACTAGAACCAAAATGGCAGAAAGAGATAGAAATGAGGGCTATAAATTTTTCACCCTCCTGATACTATATGTTCCTATAGCAGAAAGAGTAATTCTTGATGGCTATAGCATTTAATGATGGTGGCTCCTGTCAGTAACTTTCTTAGAATATTTCCACAAACAGCAATTAGATTGATTAGTGCTATTTGCAGCTTCATTTCAGAATGGTGCTCACAGGAGAATAATTTTGGGGTCCTCTGGTAGTAATTGTGATACCACACATCTTTTCCAAAGACCTAGTTTAAAGTTCTTGCTAGAGAAATATCTATATTGTCCCACATTGTTCCTCTTTTTGCTATTTTCTGAGGCAGGCATAGGAGTTCTGGCTCTTGACCCACTCAGGATAAGTTATCTTACTCCATAAGGATACCATTACCAACTCCAAGCACTTTCTGAACTCGAATAACTAAAAGAGTAGAGAAATCTCAAATTGACTTTCCTGCTCCCCTCACCCTAACCTTCCATACAATATGGAAGCACTGATTCTATGCACATTAAGTCCCAGAAATAGCCCATAACACCCCAAAGTAGATATTTAAATTAATTCTAATAATGAATACTATATTACCTAGGTTCCTGCTTTTAAGAACATATATACTGATTTAAGGAGAAAATATCAGCAATTCCCATGCTCACTTCCAGGGGAAGAAATTATTTATTCATTTTTAATACAACAACTATGATCTTTCTGCTGTCCCCACTGACTGCCTCCCAGGAGTATTCTGGTCCCATAAATATTTTGAAGATAGTGGAAAGTATTACTTATTTCTTCTTATATCATTAGTATCAAAGTGAGCATTTTTGAAAAATAACTTTACTAGAAATCAAAGGGAAAATTAAAAATAGAAACATACAAGTTTGAAAACCATAGATTCCTTATAGCAAAGTGCCAAAGGGGTAGGGAGGCCACATCTTCTGACCTCCTCTAACGGCACAAGAGGAAGACAGAATCACCATCAGTAGCCCAAGGCCTATCCCTGCGAGGCCAGACATGCCGCCTCCCTCCAGCCCTTTCACCAACCCTGACACCAAGTGTTCCTCCTGCAGAACCCACTACCTCTCTGCTGGGTTCGATAATTCACTGCAGTGGCCACACAGAACTCACAGATTATGGGGTTTATTAGGGAAGCAACAGGCTACAATTCAAGTTCAGGAACACGCTCAGTCTCTCTCAGCCTTCCATCTCTCAGCCGACAGTCTCTCCCAGCAGTGCATGTCTCTCAGTCTCTCTCTCAACAATGCATGTCTCTTGTGTCTCCCAGCCAGCAGTGAGAGATCCCTTCTGCCTATAGGAGGGCTCCTTTTGAGCCTAGCAGAGTGGCCAAGCTAACCAATCCCAACAGCAGAATTCTATATACCTGAAAGAGAGCGAACTTCACAGAAAATTACTTTGTGCTGCTCTCAATACCCCAGGTGGATAACTTTAACAATCAGGATGTACTCAGTTGCTCAGAGCATATTCTACCATGGAATTTACGAAGACTTATGGCTAGAAAAGCCACACTATGTAATTTACTACACTTCATGAGATCACTACAGTTTAGTTCAGCTTGGCTATAGTAACTTGTCCAGCACACAGGCCACGAATATTCTTTCCTCTAATCTCTGTCATTAAGCCTAAAGTATATTCAGGCAGATTGTATCCTTCATTGAGATTTGGTCAGTAGATACCTGTTTCTTATAGTAATCATTTGGACTTGGTCTTTCCAGCAGTTGTGTTACTTCTATGGAGGCTATTCACCTCCTCTTAACTGTTGCCTACTTTAGAAAGCAAAATAATTATATACACTTTTGACCTCCAGAGCCCTGTTAGACATGGGCAGGGGACATGTCGTAGTTCTTTCTACTTTCTGAGATTCTTTGGTGTGCTCAGTCTTGTCCATTTCTTTTCCTACTCTTCATAAGCTTAAAATATATATTAAAAAAAAATACACATTCTCTTTCAAATAATCACCAAGATTGTTAAAAATGCATATGCTGAGTAATCAGATAATTAAAGAGAAAGCCCTCCTTGTACCAGGAGAATTTTCCCATTCTCTTGGTTTCTTGCTACCAAATAGCTATCCATAGAGATTTGTACCAAAGATATAGGCAACATTTGCATCAATTAATGGTGTTTTGTGGGAGAAAAGGAATGAAATGGGAGTTCTCTGGAAAAGGGATTACTTACTTTGTTTTTCTAGTTATTTTTATTTGTATTTTATTTCAATCTTCATTTCTCTTGGCTTTCCTTCTATTGGCAATCTGTTTTTTCCTTCCCCCTTTTTTTTTCTTTACTTTTGATAGTGTTCATTCTTCTTCCAACTATGAGGGTTTTTTTTTAATAAAATTTAATGCTCAGAATTTTTGCTTTTAAAACTCACAACTAAAAACATTAAAAGTTGTTGTTCACTTTAGATTCTATTGATGTCTTAGGGTGGAGTGAAGAAAGAAGGATGAAGAGGAATTCCTCCCTTAGACTGTGCACAGCACCCACCCCCACCCCCACCCCCGCCTCAGGCAGTCCTTTTCTGTACTTTAAAAGTTCTTATTCTTTTCCAGGAGTCCAATGTGCTGATTGCTGCTAACAGTCAGGGTACAATTAAGGTAAGTTGTTTCATACATCTCCATTTTAAACGCAGATCCATTTTTAGAGTATAACAGGATCATGGAAATTTTGTTGTATGAAGCCTTAAAGATCATTCCAAATCATGAGTCTCTCTTTTCTTAGAAGTAGTTAATTTGAAAGGAAAAAGAATAAGTAGCTTACAAGCATGAAGAAGACAATGGTACTTGTTAGAAGGTTAGAAGGGTGCTGAATGGAATGATAGATGGTCAGACTGAAACACAGTTGAAGACTGTTGATTGTTTAGTGTAGGCCAAGCACTGTTTCGTGTCTGTTATGCCAATGCATCTATCTCCTAGGACATTGACTGGACAAGGTCCAAGATAGAGCAAAAGATGCTTTGACAATCACCAAATTTAAACACATCTTACTGTTATTTTACTCTTCTCTCTCTCATCCTTCTCTTTCTTCTCTTTCCTGTCAAATAGTTTTTGTCCTCAGTTGTCCAAACCTTTTTTTTAGTATTTAATATTTTCTCTGATGTATCAGTTGAAAATTGACTGATCATGTGATCATGCCATTATTATATTCTGGAAATGTGAATGTTCCTTTGCACACAGTCTCAGTCACAAATTCATGCATAGCTTCCCATGTAAGTTTTTTTAAGTCAGACACTCAAGGAAGTAAAATTTATATACATATATACTGTTGGATATTTAACAATTAGGCAAATAAATCCTTAGCTAAGCAGTGAAGTTTCTAAATAAAACACCATTTTGGAGTAGACTTATAAGTACATTGGTTTGACTAGCACATATTCCTAGGGTACCCTTTTCACATATTCTCTGCTGATATGGAAATATTAGGAAGTATCTTTTTATATTATGCATTTACACCCCTTGCCATTTGGCATTCATTTTGACATGACTGCTTTATCCCTTACTCATTTCTAAGAAGAGAATGACACAAGACCAAAGGAGCAAATCCAGGCCTAAAATATTGTCCTATGAAGATGAAGCTGGTCAAATTAATTTATATGGCGATCTTCTTTTTTTATGCATCTAGTTTCTCTTGTTTGGAATGGCTTGTTAGAGAAACCTGGGCAGCCTAAATGAAAGCCAGACTTTTAAACTGATCGATATTTGTTATGTTCTAGAAGCCTCCAGCAAAGTGGCAGAAAGTCTTAAAATCTCTGTTTTAAGTAGCTATAGTCTCAGAGTCTCTTTTTACCTTATTCACATGATAAAGGCATGTGTTGAAAAAGATGCACCTTATTCTTCAACAAGATTTCCCCTTGAGGCATTTGGGATTGCTAGCATGCCTGCAGAAGCTTAAAACTACACATGGACTTGTAAAGTCTGACTGACAGATCTTAAGATTTTGCTTGGTAGCACTGACCTCTTCTATTGAGTAGCCCGCTTGCCAAATAAAAAGACAAAAAATAATATGATGCACAGGAATAAGTCCAGCTGTAGCAGAGTAGGAGAGGAGAGGTTTGCACCTGTAAATCTAGATGGGGAATTTACATCCTCCATATATTCACTATATCCCTAGCTTCATCCACTTTTTTAATATTTAACTATTATTTTTTTTTAGTCCTATTTTTAGTTTTAACAATATCAACTTCTTTATATAATTGGTTAATACTTTAATTCTATAAACTAGCAAAACGTTATAACACAGATGATTAACTAGAAAATGGAGTAAAATAGTAGAAGACAAGATTTCAGGGCCCACGTATCTTGATCACTATAAACGGTATTTCTAAGTGGAAAAAACAGATTATAATTCTAAACAGTATTGCTTAAAATTTTCTTACAAATGCAACATATATGTTTAACATGTTGCACCCATACTGACCATCACCTAGTTCATTTATCCCTCTGGTTTATATAGTGTGCCTTGAAGGCTCCCTAGTAACTATGGAGATAAGTAAACCTGAAAGTATTTATGCAACTGTTAAAATGAAGGTAAGAAAGAATTAATTTATAGTTTCTTCAAATTTATTGGCATTTTACCAGTTGGGAAAAGTTTTTTTTTAATTTCGTTCTCTATTTTTATAAGTATAGTGAAGAGTCATTAAACTCTGTATTTTAAAACTATTTTATTGAACTGACCCCTCCCTTTCCCCCTCCCCCCCCCCAATTAGGTGCTGGAGTTGGTATGAAGGGTTTACTCAAGTCAGATTGTACTTGATCCTGCTGAAATACATCTGCAGCTGACAATGAGAGAATGTGATGTGGTGTCTCTTCCCTAAAGTCATCATGGGTTTTGGTTTTGTTTTGAGTATTTTTTCTTCTTCTCCTCCCCACCCCACCCTCCACCTTTATGAACTTTGGGACATTGGGAATACCCAGTGAACTCTCTGCCATCAATGTAACTCCATGGACTTTGCTGCTGTTGGTGGTGTGGTTATATAATTTTTGTGATAGGGAAACAAATTCTTTTGAATAAAAATAAATAACAAAAAATAATAAAAGTTTATTGAGCCACAGCTAAGCTGGGAAAATTTTTGTCAAATGTGGTGAAAGATATTCTTTTCAAGAAATAGCACACATGGACAATAGAATAATATATATCTATGAGAAATATGTAAAGTCTTTATTTCCCAAACTCTTTGGTATTAGGCGTATCATCATAAACAAAATAGAAAGTATATGGATTCCTTCCAGTAAATTTAATGTTTACAGAAGGTGAGAGGATTAATATGAATCCCTTTCTTCCTTCTCTGAACAGAGTTCTATCATCAGCAAGTACCATACCCCCCAGTCTCTCTGGATCTAGCCAAAGATCTAAAATTTTGACCTGCTGAGACCACATGCAAACAGAAGAGGAATTTCAGTCTCTGTGACAGCCAGCTCTGTGTTTGCCTTTGAAATGCCCCACAAACATATCATAAATCCTAAATATAAACAAAACCAACTTCTTTTATAAAAATCACAGCTATCTGATAGTCATAGCTCTTAGTGCCATGTGGGCTGAACAGTGGCTTAGAGCAGGAGTTTACGAACTTTGTAAAGGGACAGACAATATATATTTTAGGCTTTGTCAGCCTTATGATCTCTGTTGCAACTACTCAACTCTGACATTATTGCATGAAAACTACAGATAGGCATGGCTGTGAAACAGGCAGAAGAGTCAGATTTGGTCCACAGAGCAAAGTATGCCAACAGAGGAAAAGAGTTTGAAGTCCTTGAACCCAAACTTCCAAGCCATACAGTCTTTTAGACTGTCTAGTTTATTTTATAAATCATTTTCAAGTTGTAAAAGGAAGGAAGCTAACCATCAGAAAATAGCAGCAGGTCAAACAAAAGTCATGTGAAGAACTATTTTAAAAGTTGAACTACTTTATAGCAAAAGATAAAAACAATTATACTCCACCCATAATTTATAAAAGTAAACACTTAGCTCCTCCGGAGCTTGCCTTTAGTAAAAAATATGCATCTGATGAGGATAATTAGAGTATCCCAATGTGTCCTTCTATTCAAAAATTATTGAAACCTACTATAGGAACACATTTTTTTTTTTTTATCTGAAACCCTTGGCCAAATGTGTTTTAGAATGTAGAATGTTTTAAATTTTAGAAAGGTAATAGAGTTCAACCAGATCAGTTAGCTGTCAACTCCCATTTGGCTACCAGTTAATTTGTTCCTTCCATATTCTTCGACTAAAGAGAAAACAATAGTGATCATTCTAGAAATATTTGTTGAGCTCCTACTATGTGTAAGATACTGTATACTACCTACTGGGGATAAAAATAGGATCCCCACCTTCAAAAAGGTTATTGTCTAGTTGGAGAGATAGGTAAGTAATCAGGATATGGTAAGTGGCATGGTAGACATAAGCTTAGATGTACATAGAGAAAACAACCAGACTGCTGGAAGATTAAGGACTGAGAATGAGGGCAGTTATCAGGAATTTTTTCCAGGAAGAGATAACAGCTGAATCATGAAAAGCAAGCAAGAACTCACCTAAAAAAAACAAAGGAACATTCAAGACCGAGAACCAAAGAAACCAAACCATTTGCCCTGGATTTGATTCCAACTCATGGTGGCCTCATGTGTTTCACAGGATTTTCAGTAGCTAATTTTTCAGCAGTAGATTGCCAAGCCTTTCTTCCAAGGTGGCTCTAGGTACACTTGCAGAGTTCTAAAAACATACCTTCTAAATTCCTTCTCAGATAATTCTATTGCCTCCTCCTCCATGTTTAATGAGACTTCTGTTTGGGATTTTGTTTCTATTGTCTTACCCGGTTTTTTCGCTTGATTTGAAGTTGCTTATTGTTTCCTAGATATTTTGAAGTTGTTTTAACTGATGTATTGATTTGTTTTGTCTTGATTTTATGATTTAATATTTTTGCAAATGTGGAGCTAGTGTATTTTATTTTTTTGGTTATTAATTCAGGTGTGCTGGGTTACTGTGCAGTTTTCTTTGTGATGATGGGATCACTGTGTGGAATGTGAATGCAGGTCTCTGTTCATTGTGAAGGGGGTTTAGGATTGGAGCCGGCAGGTGTTGCAGACTTAATGTGGTTTTTCTATTGGATGAGGCAGGGGAGAGGCAGGGAAAGGAGGAAGAAAAGCAAAAAAAGCTCCAAGGCACCAATAGCTGTTGCCAGGGCTTTGAGTAGGAGCTCTGGTAGCTTAGTGCCTAAGACACTTGACTGCTAACCAAAAGGCTGGCGGTTCAAACCCACCAGCCACTCCTCGGAAGGAAGATGGGGCAATCTACTTCCGTAGTGATACTGTCTCAGAAACACAAGGAGGGGTCACTAGGAGTCCAGTCTGACTCAACAGCACATAACAACAACAACAGGGCTTTGAGTAGGCTATGATGACATTATACTATTACTCACAGGCCCGCAGCTCAAGTTCAGCCAAGACCTCAGTGGTTAGGGGGCCGTCACTTTTCACCAGGTTCAGACAGCCACAAAAACCTCATACTCCAGGCCCCCCCTCTATGCCAAAAAGCTGTCTTGGAATAGCTGCCCTGACCCACGCCACGAGTTTTTCCCAGGGTCTGCCTACCTGCCATGTCCTTCCTTCTCTGCTCCCCATTCAGTGGCGCCCTGAGCCAAAGGGGTCTCTGTTCCACTTCTCAGAAATGGTGCCCTCCCACTTAGCAGTGGTCCCTAATTTATAGATAAAAGCGAGTGCTGAAAGTAGAACTGTGGAATGGCAGTGGGTCCTCCGGAGTGTACTCTCCACTGCCCCAGGGAGCCCTCCGATGGCCTGTCTTGCTGGTCGGTCGGCGTTCCACAGGCCACGTTCATTTATTTTTATTCTTTCTGGCTGTTTACCCTGCCTGTCCCTCCTCCTACTCCCCTGAGTTTGGCCTTCTCTGACTTAATGAGCTGTTCACAGTGCCAGAATCCCCCTTTCAAACTGCTGACTTAGTTTTTCAGGCATTAAGATGCTAGAGGGAACTAGCATGTGGGTTACAGGTAAGACGCCATCTTCCCGACTCCCCTAACTTGCATTCTTTAAGTGTGTGCTAGGCATAATGACTTCCTTGCAGAAAACAGAATAGGGAAAGAAAAGGGGAGGAAAAGTGGAGAAACCTGATAGACATTATCTTAGCCAGGTGATCAAGTTCAACATCAACAGTGGTAAGTCATGTTGATAAAATGGACCCTTGATATGATGTAATGAAAGTGACACAGTAATTCTGTGATTTCCTCAAAGGTCCGTAACCCTAGTCTAATCATGAGAAAAACATCCAACAAGTCCCAGTTGAGGGACATTTTACAACATACCTGAGCAGTACTCCTCAAAATTACCAAAAACAAGAGGAGTCAAAGGAGATGTTATGATTTAAGGGATAGACTGGATGGGATGGTGGAACAGAAAAAGGACATTATATGAAAACTTAGGAAATCTGAAAAAAGTATCAACTTTAGTTAATAATAAGGTATCAATATTGATCCATTAATTGTAACAAATATACCATACTAATGCTGATATGTTAATAACCACATGAAAAATTGTCTCCAGGATTTGTAAGAGCAAGAACCTAGGCATACACAACCAGTTACTTGTATACTCACAATGTAGAGAGTCACCTTGAGGTGTATTCACCTTGAAGTTTATACACCTGAAAGAATGTCTTCTAGAAACTTTCTGTGAGTGAGCATCAGTGAGAAAGGAGCTCTGGTGGCATAGTGGGTAAGGCATTTGGTTGCTAACCATGTCAGTGGTTCAAACCCACAAGCCGCTTTGCGGGAGGAAGATGAGGCAATCTTCTGTAAAGATTTACAGCCTTGGAAATGCAGTGGGGGTCACTGTGAGTCAGAATTTACTCGGTGACTGTGGTTTGGCTTGGTTTTGGTCAGTGGAAGAGCAGCCTGATAATAACTCAGTTCACTAGTTGGTATCGTCAGCTACGGGTCTTACGGATATGGGCTGTTGGTTAAAAAAGATGAATACAGTCATGTAGCCACCTACATGTGGTGAATTCAGTCATTCAACAAAAACTTGAGTATGCACTATTTGTTAGGCACCATTCTAGGCTGTAGATTGGGAGATTTTCTATAAAAGGCCAGATAGTCAATATTTTAACCTTTGTGGGCCTCAAGGTCTCTGCCATCGTAGCACATGAAAGCAGCTCTAGACAAAATGTAAACAAATGAACATGACTGTTTTTAATCAAATTTGATTTATGGACCCTGAAATTTGAATTGCATTTAGTTTTTCATATGTCACAATATTTTTCTGATTATTTTTCATCCATTTAAAACTGTAAAAATCATTCTTCACTCATAAGCAATGGGAAGCATTGGCCCTGCAGGCCATGGTTTGCTGCCCCCAGTACTCAGCACTGACATAACAGCAGTGGGAGGTAAATAAGCCAAAAGATGAAAAATCCAATCCGAGAGCTTGCATTCTAGTCAACAAAATTATCTGAGCAGAATGACTTTCTCTTTCCATAATGGTGTGTGTATAGCACATGAGTCTGAAGGCCATTTTGGAAAGAGCCTTATCCAACTATAAGCTTGTTTATGTTGAGTTGTTGGCCTTCCATGAGTGCACACAAGCAGTGTGAGGTTCCTTGGTGTGTTCCCTTTGAGAGAGTGAGGGGACAGTCTTTTTGCCTGCTCAGGCTTAGTCAGTGGACATTGAGACATTCTAGAGATTTTGTTGCAGTGGAATATGAAGATTTCTACAGTGTTTTGCCCCTGAGAGTTTTCAGGTTCAGATGATTGCCACAAAACACTCAAAGATTTGTGCTTCAGGTATCCTGGTAAGTGTAGGGAATTAGAATATTTTGCAAAATGGGCTTTTTTCACCCCTTACCTCTTTGTGGTTCTTTTCATCCCGAGCTATTGAAATTCTCTTTTGAATAGAAAAAAAGCTTCTAGGGCTGATGGCACCTTTTTGGAGACATGGAACCTTATTGATGCTGTCCTGAAATGACAACCTCTTCTGAGTATTCATATTTTATAGCTGTTTGAACATGGTTAATTTTAATGGGTTAAATATTGAAAGACTACCTTTCTGCTAAATTTCATTCCCTCTAAATTAAGCATTGCTAAGTCAGCCCAGTCAATAAGCACGCTAATTTTTTTTCAAGATTTTTATGGTTAAAGACCAAACTGGTCAGTGTTTATATTGTAAAAAAGTAGTCCTCTGTTGTACTTTCCCAATTCTGTTTGGCCAGCCCCAGGAGAGGCTGAAGTTCCCTTGGGAAGGGCAGCCTTCTGTTCTTAGCGCTGGAGTGTGGTGCTCCTGTGCTTTAGAATGGCAAAGGTTTGTGGTAGTTTCAATAATACATCTTCTGTGGAAAAGCCTCTGGCACTCTTGAAAATTAAAACGCAGAGCAGCATTAGCGTATGCATATTAAAAATTTAGTCACGCCTCTTCAATTTTTCCCCATTATGAAGAATAAAGAAGTATAAAGTACAAAAATTGCAAAAATTTTCTTTAAAAGCTGGAGAGTTAAAGAATTAGATTAGCTGTTCTGGAAATTTCAGAGGCCATAAATGGTTTTATACTTTGTACTCTGGACTCAGCATCTGCCTGTCTCTATGTGAGCTGACCTATCAGAGGTATCACAGTTGCCATCACAGCTGCCATGAAAAGCTGGCTTAGGAAAATGCCCAAAGTGAAATTCCTGAAATGTCCCTTTTTCTACCTACCAAATGCCCAGTGCATTCTCTTACTGGACAATAGAACTTAGCTGGAACCCTGCATCACCTACCAAAACAATCAAACTCACTGCCACAGAGGTGATTCTGACTAATAGTGACTCCAGTTGGGTTTCCAAGGCTGTAAATCTGCAGAAGCAGACTACCCCATCTTTTTTCCATGGAGCGGTTGATGGTTTCCAACCACTGACCTTTTTGGGTGAGCAGCCAAATGCCTTAACCCCTACAGCAACAGAGCTCCCTGCATCACCTCTAGTGGAGTCTTTTTAGTTTTATTCCTCTGCACAGGCAACAAGAGTGCATAAAGGAGGGGGTTGAGGCATGCAGGCAAGAGAAAAGATTGGTTATCAGGGAAAATAGTCACATCCATGGAACCACAAGTGGAGGCCAAAGATGCTTTCCTGATGTTTCATTCCTCAAGAAGGGTTTTCCTAGCAGCTACCCATCCTGACACTATCTGATTGCATTGTAACAAATCTGTGACCAAGGAGAAATGTCTCTTCCCCCCTCCCCCATCTCTCCTTGGTGTGTGAAGGCACACAGACTAGTGACTTGAAACTTGTACATCCTTGTTTGCTAATTATCTGAGACTTTGCAGGGAGTGTGACATTACTTTCACTTCTTTTCAGGCTGAGCATTGGGGAAATAGGGCCAGGAATTTGGACAGAAATCTATCCCTTATTAATCTCAAACAGTCTCGGTACATTTTGGTACATAATCCTCATCTTTTTCCTCTCAGAGTCAAAAGACAAGTTCCAAGGTCTCTCCAGAGCAGCCAGTGAATTAAAGATCTCACCCAGTGCAGGAATTCCTCACATGGCACCATTGTGGGCAGTCTTGTAGTCTCTACTTAAATAGCTTTTAGCCATGGAGAGTCCTCTGATTCCTGAGACATTGCCAGCTGGATAGTTCTAATTGCAAGTTTTTTCCCCTATACTGAGTTAAAAAGTGTCTTCATGGAATACCCTTCCCCTGCTAGTCCTAGTTCTGCTCTTTGCTAGGCCTTGTCCTAGGCACTATGGAAGATATCAAACAGTGCAGGCAGAAACCCTTTGTGAAGTTTTAAGCAGATAATAATTTGCATATAACATAGTAATGCTATGAAGTAAGTTGTTATGTGCCATCCAGTTGTCTCTGTGTCATAGGGACCTTATGTACAACAGAGAAAAACACTGCCCAGTACTGTGCCAGCATCATGATCCCTACTATACTTGACCCCATCGCTGCAGCCACCATATCAATCCATCTTGTTGAGGGCCTTCCCCTCCTTTGTTTACCCTCCACTTTACCAAGCATGATATCCTTCTCCAGAGAATGGTCCCTTCTGAAAACATGACCAAAGTAGGTGAGACGAGGTCTGGCCATTCTTGCTTCCAAGGGGCATTCGAGCTGCACTTCTTCCAGGACAGATTTGTTAGTTCTTTTAGCAGTCCGTGGTACTTTTCAGCATTCTTCACCAACACCACAACTCAAAAGCATCAACTCTCCTTCAGTCTTCCTTATTCATTGTCCAGCTCTCACATGCCTAAGAGGTGATTAAAAATACCGTGGCTTGGCTTAGGCACATCTTCGTCTTCAAGGAGACATCTTTGCTCTTCATCACTTGAAAGAAGTCTTTTGCATCAGATTTTCCCAATGCAATATGTCATCTGATGTCTTGACTGCTGCGTTCATTGTAGAACCAAGTAATACGAAATCCTTGACAACTTCAATCTTTTCTCCATCCATCATGAAGCTGCTTATTGGACCATTGTAAGGATTTTTGTCTTCTTTATATTGAGGTATAATCCATACTGCAGACTGTAATCTTTAGTCTTCATCAGTAAGTGCTCCAAATCACCCTCACTTTCAGCAAGCAAAGTTGTGTCATCTGCATATCTCAGGTTTTTAATGAGCCTTCCTCCAATCGTGATGCCATGTTCTTCTTCATATAGTCCAGTTTCTTGGATTATTTACTCAACATACAGATCAAATAAGTATGGTGAAAGGATACAACCCTGATGTACTCCCTTCCTCATTTTAAACCATGTGTTGTTGTTGTTAAGTGCCGTCGAGTCATTTCCGACTCATAGCGACCCCATGCACAGCAGAACGAAACACTGCCCGATCCCGCGCCAGCCCCACAATCCCTGCTATACTTGAGCCCATCA
>NW_006921762.1:593459-602653 GCF_000298275.1 Orycteropus afer afer
TGCTCTTCCAGCCTGCTACTCTGGGTGGGCCTGAGTTTCCTCTCCTCACCTAATCCCTTCAGCTGACTGCTCTTCTCTCTGGCTTCCTGGCTTTTAATCCCCTTTCTCCTGCTCTTCCCGCTTGCTACTTCGGGCGTCCCTGAGTTGTCTCTCCTCACCTGTAACCATGTAGTATTCCCTTTTCTCTGTTCGAACAACAGGCTCCTGGTCTATGTACGGTTTCCTCATGAGTACAACTAAGTGTTCTGGAGTTCCCAGTCTTCTCAAAGTTATCTATAATTTGCTATGACCCACACAATCTAATGCCTTTGCATAGTCAATAAAAGACAAGTAAACATCTTTCTGGTATTCTTTGCCTTGAGCCAAGCTTCATCTAACATCAGCTATGTTATCCCTTCCTCCATGTCCCCTTCTGAATCCAGCTTGCATTTCTGAAGTTCTCTGTTAATATACTGCTGCAACCATTTTTGAATTATCTTCAATAAGATTTTACTTGCTTGTGATATCAATGATATTGTTTGATAATGTCCACATTCTGTGGGATCACCTTTCTTTGGAATGGGTACAAATATGGATCTCTTCCAGTCAGTTGTTCAGGTAGCTGTCTTCCAAATCCCTTGGCATAGCTTAGTGAGTGCTTCCAACACAGCATCTGTTTGCTGAAACATCTCAATGGTTATTTTGTCAATTCCTGGAGCCACAGGTTTTTTTTGTTTGTTTGTTTTCTGTTTTTGTTTTTGTTTTTTGCCAATTCATTCAGTGCAGCTTTGACTTCTTCCTTCAATACCATTGGTTCTTGATCATATGCCACCTCCTGAAATGGATGATCATCTACCAGTTCTTTTTGGTATAGTAACTCTGTGTATTCCATCCAACTTCTTTTGATGTTTCCTGCATCATTGAAAATGTTGCCCATAAAACCTTTCAGTATTGCAACTCGAGGCTTAAATTTTTTCTTCAGTTATTTCAGCTTGAGAAATGCTGAGTATGTTCTTCCCTTTTGGTTTTCTAACTCCAGGTCTTTGCACATTTCATTATAATAATTGACTTTGTCATCTTGGGCTGCTCTTTGAAATCTTCTGTTCAGCTCTTTTATCCTGTCAATTGTTCCATCTGCTTTAGCTACTCTCCATTCAAGGGCAAGTTTCAGAGTCTCTTCTGTCATCCATTTTGGTCTTCTTTTCTTGTCTTTTTAGTGACCTCTTGCTTTCTTCATGGATGATTTTCTTGATGTCTTCCCACAATTCTTCTGATTTTCAGTCGTTGGTGTTCAGTGTATCAAATCTATTCTTTAGATGGTCTCTAAATTCAGGAGGGATATATTCAAGATCATACTTTGGCTCTCTTGGACTTGTTTTAATTGTCTTTAACTTCAAGTTGAACTTGCATATGAGCCTTGTTTTGGCTGAAGATACTGAGCTTCTCCATTGCCTCTTGCCACAGATGTAGTCAATCTGATTCCTGTGTGCTCTATCTGGTGAAGTCTACATGTATAGCTGCCATTTGTATTGTTGAGAAAAAAAAGGTATTTATTTGCAATGAATAAGTCATCGGTCTTGCAAAGTTCTATCATGCGATCTCCAGCATAGTTTCTATTACCAAGGCCATATTTTCCAACTACCAGTGATTCTTCTTTGTTACCAACTTTTGCATTCCAATTACCAGTGATAGTTAACACACCTTGATTGCATGTTTGGACAATTTCAGACTGCAGAAGTTGGTAAAAATCTTCAATTTCCTCGTCTTTGGCTTTGGTTGGTGGTTGGTGCATAAATTTGAATAGTAGTAGTAGTAACTGGTCTTTCTCATAGTAGAAAATAGTAGTATTAACTACTAGTAGTAATAGTAGTATTAAGACAGTATTCACTGGTCTTTATCCTATCATGACAGCATTGTACTTCAGGATAGATCTTGATACATTCTTTGTGATGATGAATGCCACTCCATTCTTCTTCAATTTGTCATTCCCAGCATAGTAGATCATATGATCATCTGATTCAAATGGCCAAAACCAGTCCATTTCAGTTCACTAATGCCTAGGATATTGATCTTCATGCTTTTCATTTCATTTTTGACAACCTCCAATTTTCCTAGATTCATACTTCATACATTCCATGTTCCAATTTTTAATGGGTGTTTGCAGCTGTTTCTTCTCCTCTTGAGACATCCCATATGAGCAACAGGTTGTTGTTGTTGTTGTTGTTATGTGCCGTCGAGTCGGCCCCGACTCATAGTGACCCCTCCTTGGGTTTCCGAGGCAGTATCACTACGGAAGTAGGATTGCCCAACCTTCCTTCTGAGGAGTGGCTGGTGGGTTTGAACCGCCAGCCGTCTGGTTAGCAGGCAAGTGTCTTAGCCACTATGATACCAGAGCTCCCAGGGGTTCCCAAAAACTTTACTCTATCCACACCATTAAGGTTGGCTCTAGTCACAGCTCTTCTCCACTTATACCTTGAGTGCCTTCTGACCTGAGGGGCTCATCTTCCTGCAGTATATCGCACAATGTTTCAGGGCTATTCATGAAGTTTTCCAGTTATATATCAGACAGTATTTCACTGCTATTCATAACGTCTTCACTGGCCTATTCTTTGAGAAGTGGATAGCCTCTTACCTCTTCCTTTTTCTGAGTCTGTCTTAGGCTGGAAGCTCTGCTGAAACCTGTCCACCATGGGTAACCCTGCTGGCACTTGAAGCACTGGTGGCATAGCCTCCAGCCTCACAGCAACACTCAAGCCACCACATCACAACAAACTGCAGACAAGTTTGTCTCCCTTAGCTGTTCCAAACTGCTCTGCTCATTTCCTGGTCTCCCTAGCCCTGCTCACTCACTTGGCCTGCCCCCAGGGTACAAACACCCACCCTCTGCCAGTCCTAGGGTTGGCTTACTCTGGCCTGCCCCCAGGGCAGCCCCACGCATGCAAACACCTGCACTCCGCTTGTCCTGGGGCTGGCTTACTGCAGCCTATCCCTGGAGTGGCTCCATGCGTGTAAACACCCACCATCCACTGTTCCCAGGTCTGGCCTACCATGAAGTGAGTGTTAATGCTTTTTAAAAATATATATGTATATAAATTTAATCTTTAATTTTTCTGGATCTGCTTTGTCATTTAAAAAAATATGAAGTGTTAATGCTTTTAAAAAAAATTCAGGAAGATTAAATTAATTGCTAGATGTATTAGAGTGAAAAAAATTTAAAGAGCAAATTAAGTTAGATTGTTGATTGTATAGAAGATCCAGGATTTGAGTGACATTCTAAAGATACTGAATGATATGTCTGGTTGACCTCCACAGAACAAAGAGGTGCAAAACAGCACAGCTGGGAGTTATCTTCAAGAAAGACTGTGTGTGTACATCTTGGCCCTGTCTATTAAGACACTAAGGAATTTTCTGAGTCTGATGAGAAATCAGAGCTTAATTTACAGTAGGAAGGGTTTGAAATAGGCGCAACAAAGAGCATTGTACCTATCACATTGCTAAAATACCAGAAGGTACTACCAAGGCAGGTGGATAACCTTTCCAGCCTTAGAGCTCATCACAGGTGACCAGAAACAATTGGTCCTAAATAATTTAGACACTCAGCTTCCTTAAGGTGGGGGCCTAGATGAGATCATTTCTTAAGATGACTTTAAGATCCTAATTGGTAGAATCAAAGGAGAAGAAAATAGGCGGAATGCTTGTCTCCCTACCCAAAAACATCAGCAAATGTGCCACATAATTGTGTTCTTTTAGGCATCACTGTGTCCTTATCTGGAGCTCTAATGACATAGTACCTAAAGCATTTGTCTGAGAACTAGAAGGTTGGTGGTTCAAACCCACCAGCCACTCTGTGGAAGGAAGACTGGGCAATCTACTTCCATAAAGATTTACTGCCTCAGAAACCCAAAGGGGGTTGCTATGAGTCAGAATCTACTCAGTGGCAGTGAGGATTTTTTTTTGTATCCTTACTTAGTCCTGTGGAAGAGGTGTGAATCTCACTCAGAACAGCCTGGCCAAAACTGAGTAAGTAACCTAAACCTTCTGTGCCTTTACAGACACCCCCAACCCCCACTGTCCTCCCCCCACCCCACCCCCATTAACAGATGGCTTGAGAGCATTTTCATAGCCCAGCTTTAGGAAGAGTGCTGGATGATGCTGGTTTTCTTTTTCTACCTGTCTACCCAGATACTGTTAATGTTCAAGAGTAGAGACTTGTCCATCTCCTCCTGCCAGCCCTGGGTATAAGGCAGGACCAGGTCCTCCAAAGTTCCTGGAGTCTAAAGGCTTGATGACAAGCTTCCTATGCCACTCAGAGAGCTACGGCAGCCTCAGTTTCCTTTGTCCTTTGCAAAATTGGTATTCTGCAGAGTTGTAATAGCTCCTCTTGAAATGAAACTGTATGTGTGTCCTCTTGCTTCCCTCCTTTGTTAACTTTTCTTCAATGAATAGAGCTAAGGTTCTTTGGAGGAAAGGGTCACAGCCATGTAGTCATTCTCCCTGGCAGATCTTGCCCCACCCTTCCCAGTTTGCTCAAAAATACTTGTTTTCTCAGTTTGATTCTCAGTCTCCCTTAAAATGAACAAGCTCTACCTTTCTAGCCTGAATTCCACTTCTATCCTCCCCACCATCCTTACATTTGAACACCCAAAACCAAGCACTAGCATCTAGTGGGTACCCAAATAGTTGTTGAATGAATAGATTCCAGCCTCTCTACTTAGCACCATAGAACACCATTGAATCATCCATTGCTGAGCCTGCTCACAAGCTAAGCACTTTGCCAGCAATGCCCTTTCACCGTGGAAACCTCCCATGATTTCAAACCACACTCCTCACTGTGGAAATCAGTCTCTGCAACATGCATCCACAACCTTCTATGATGTGCACTGTAAAAAAGGTATCATGAGCTGGCCTGAATCAGTTCTTTATGTATGTAAGAGCACGGACCTCCAGCACACTGGGAGCGTCACAAGAGCTCCATCTGCAGCTGATTCATCTTTACATCTCTGTGTGTCTGTACTTAGCAAGAGGTAAGTAAATGTTTGTTGGACCAAACTGCTGTTTCCTTCCCTTTAGGCAAGAGAAAGAAGCGTTTGGAGCCACCAACACTCCTTGCTTCCCCATCTCCCCCCACACTCTTCTTTATCCTCTGACCCTGCAGAAGCTGCCCTTTACGTGGGGAAATGTGAGATTATGAGAGTGTCACAGCACTGAGACACATACATATTTACAGGCTGGGTTTATTTATAGATCAGCAGAGAGTGACAGTTCTGCTTAAGTCCCTTCCCCCTAGCCACTCAGTGTCAGGCAACTGAGACATCCTTGCCTACTTTCAAGCTCCCAAGAGGACCACAGAGGTTCTCAATAAGACCCCGTGTGCAGTGCTGGACATGCTAGGCTCCTGGGACTGTGCCTGAGGTGTGGAGTGTCTGCATAGCCTGAGTTTCTCCTGGAGGGCACCACCTCCTAACCATGACTACATTTTAAATCTTAACCATCCAAAAAGAAATTCATGTTCTGCCCACAGTTCCTTGGATGTACCTCCTTATTAAATAGGTTTGCAGGTTAAAAAACAGGCAGTTGCTTTGCAGAGACCTTAGAAAGCATTTGATCTGACTCAGGCTAGTAAATATTACTGACCACGTCCCTTGTTTTCCTTATTTCCATTCTGAAACCCAGGGAGCTGACAGGAAGTGGGCAGTAGAGGATTGACAAGGAAATCTCTCTAGCCCCATACCCTAAACTTCAGACACCTAGCAAGGCCTTGCATTTGCTTAACAATATTTATTGAGATTTCCTATATGCCAAGCACTATGCTGATTTTACATTTGTTATTTAATACTTTTTTGGGGGAAAATGAAATGGGTGTGTTCAGTGTGTGTGGACTAATTGAGTTTTGCAATGTGCAATTGGTTTGTGTGCAATTTTCCATGTGTGTTCAGTGTGTGTGGACTAATTGAGTTTTGCAATGTGCAATTGGGTTGTGTGCAATTTTCCATGTGTATATTACTTTAACTTGAAAGCGCTATATGAGGTAGATGCTGTTAACTCTGTTTTGAAGAGTTTGATCACAGAGAGCAAATTCTTAACCACGATGCCCTAGGAACCTTCATATTATTTCCTTTGACATTTGATTCTCATACATTCCCCCAGTCCCACCTTCATTCCCGTCACCCCCTGCCTCCTAGACATAAGGGAAGTGGGTCCTGAGCACTTGTCTAAGATCTCCCAGTTTAGGACATGTTTTGGAGACTTCAAAACAGAGAAAGATGCCATTTAAAAGCAAAACAAAACATGAAGAATTTCTGGCTCAGATAATAATACTCACTTAGGTCTGAGTAAATTTGCAACTCCCACTGTGTGAGGAAACAGCCCAGTTTACAGCCATTGTATACAAACCCATAATTAGGGCCATCACACCAAGTAATGCATGACTACCTTAAGACCATGCAGGTCATCCTGAGTATGGGTTAAGAACAGAGAAGCCATGCCAGGGAGAGTCCTACCCTCTCTGGATTCCCTAAGGAGGCAGCAGGCTAATGTGAGACCAGCTGGCACTCCCCTCCCTTGTATTACCCCAATATTCCCTAAATTCCTCACTTTTAATCCCCACCATGCCATACTTGACCAAGGCTATAAGGCCCATCTGAGAAACATGGCCTTAGCTCCCAGGGTCCTCTCTCTCTTTCGGACAAAACCTGTGATGCATAACTGTTCCCAGATGCATAACACTCCCTAGAGATGCACACCTCTCGCCCATTCAAGAAAGCTTCCTGGAATATCTTCTGCTTTTGCCATACAAACATCAGCCTGTTCCCTTCCACATTCTTCCTGCTCTGAATAAGAATTTGATGGCTGGACCTTCAGCAACCATCTTGCAACCATGAAGTAAGATCAAGAGATGTTAGCCCCAAGTTCATGGAGACGGAAACACTGAATGAGCACAAGCCATCACTCACCTCCAGACTTCTTTCTTGGTAAGAAAAATAAACCTTTATTTGTTTAAACCTCTATTGTGCATTTGTCATTACTTGCAGCCAAGAACTTCTTGAAGGAAGAGCTGTAAAGTACAGCAAAAATTCTTAATCTTCTTCTCATAATGACTCTCCTTACACACTATTGCTTTTTTTTTTTTTCCCTCAGAGTAGGCAAAGAGAAGGAGGATAAAGAGGAAGACAAGCAGTCCATCTACATTTCCCCTTAAATTTGACTATTATCCCTGTCTTTTTTTTTTATTATTTTTACATTTTTATTGTGATTTGGGTGCAAGTCAACAGAGCAAATTCATTTTCCACACAGCAGTTAATACCCACTTTGTTTCATGACATTGACTGCAATTCCACATGATGTAACACATCTCTTCCTACTTCCTCCCTGTGGTTACCTCTTCCCTGTGTCCATCTTCCATGCACCCCTATCCCTGAGCTGTCTCCCTGTGCATAAGCAGCCCTTCTTTCTCCCACTTCTCTCCAAGGAGTGTATCTATCTCAGGTAAAAGTTCAACTCATATGCCTGTCTTTTGTTTGGCTGGAAGCCACAAGTGCAGGTTCAATTACAGACCTGAAGGCCATCTAGAGGCCATAGTCTAAGTGGTTCCACCAGGCTCTGTCAGACCAGCAAACCTGGTCCCCTCCTCCTTTTTTTTTTTTTCCTCCTAATGATTTTGAGTCTTGTTCCACATTGTTCTCCCTCTCTACCAAGGATCTCCTACATAGATCCCCTTCCAAGTGGATGACAGTGGTAGCCAGGAACCATCTAGTTCTTCTGGTCTCATAGTTGTATAGGCTGCCAGATCGGATGGTGTACCAGTCGCTAGGACTGTTTCCATGAATTTTTGGTTATCTTCATTCTTCTTTGCTCTGGACAAGGAGAGACCCATCATTGCATCTAGATGGCAGCTTGCAAGCTTTTAAGATCCCAGGCGCTACTTGCCAAAGTAGGAGGTGGAACAATGTTTTGTGTAGTATGTTATGCCAATTGAGCTTGATGTCCCCTGAAACTATAGCCCAAGCCTGCAGGTTCAACTAGTCCCTCTGGGTAGCTGGCTGTGACCAAGCAGTGGTCACAACCTTGCCCCTTGTCAGCTCTACTATACACCTGGGAATTCTGATCATTCACATAAACTTATAGGACCATTATCTGCCAACCCTATACATGTTCTTGGATACACTCCCCACTTCATAGACATACCTAATAGTTCAGCCTCTCCACCCATCTGTCCACCCGTACACACATTTGCCTTCACTGACAACGCAGTACTGTATGTGCAAAAGGGTTCATCTTTGTTGTCTGTACCTCCCATGTACTTCTCTATGTCTTTCTCTTCCTCATTGCCACCATATTGATCACTCACAGTTGGTACATTGCCTTCTCTACACCCAAATCAATACTTATATCTACCTATCTAACAGTGTTCCCTCTCCTCCCCTCCCACCCCTGGTAAGCAACAAAGAAAGTTTCCTTCCATATATAAACCTTTCCTTAACATTTACAATAACGGACTAATACAATATTTGTCCTTTTGTGATTGACTTAATTCACTCAGCATAATGTCCTCCAAGTTCATCCACGTTATGTGGTGATTTTGCAGATTCTACATTATTCTTTAGCGTTGCATAGTATTCCATTGTGTGTATGTACCATAGGGTTATCCATTCCTCAATTGATGGACACCTAGGTTATTTCCATCTTTTGGCTATTGTAAATAGTGCTGTGATGAGCATGGGTGTGCATATGTTTGTTCTTGTCATGGCTCTCACTTCTTTAGGGTATATACCTAGTAATGGAATGGCTGGGTCAAATGGTATTTCTGTTTCCAACTTTTGAAGGAATCATCATACTGCTTTCCACAATGGTTGTACCATTTGACAGTCCCACCAGCAGTGTATGAGAGTCCCAATCTCTGCACATCCTCGCCAGCATTTGTTGTTTTGTCTTGTTGAACTTTGCTACTAGTGCTTGAGCAAGATGGTATCTCGTTTTGATTTGCATCTCTCCAATAGCTAATGATCATGAGCATTTCTTCACATGTTTGTTGGCTGCTTGAATATCCTCCTTGGTGAAGAGTTTATTCATGTCTTCTGCCCATTTTTTAATTGGATTGTTTGTCTTTTTGTTATTGAGGTGTTGGAGTTTTCTATAAATTCTAGAGAAAAGTCCCTTGTCAGATATGTCATTACCCAATATTTTTTCCCAATCTGTAGGTTCTCTTTTGACTCTTT
>NW_006921762.1:604153-605700 GCF_000298275.1 Orycteropus afer afer
TGAGTGATGTGTTTTCCTGGTTTTGGTATCAAGGTTATGCTTGCTTCATAAAATGAGTTAGGGAGGATTCCATCCTTTTCTGTGTTTTGGATTAGTTTGAGTAGGATTGGTATCAGTTCTTCTCTGAATGTTTGGTCGAATTCTCCGGTGAAGCCATCTCGGCCAGGACTTTTTTCAGTTGGTAATTTTTTGATGACCTGTTCAATTTCTTCTTTTGTGATGTACCTGTTCAACTTTTCCACATCAGTCTGTGTTCGTTTAGGTAAGTGGTGTGTTTCTAGAAATTTGCCCATTTCTTTCAGATTTTCAAATTTGTTGGAGTGCAGTTCTTCACAGTATCCTGATATTATCCTTTTTATTTCAGTTGTTTCTGTTGTGAAGTCACCCATTTCATTTCTTATTCATGTTATTTGTATCCTCTCCCTCTTTTCCCTTGTTAAATTTGCCAGTGGGTTGTCAATTTTAATCTTTTCAAAAAAACCAACGTTTGGTCTTGTTGACTTTTTTCTATTGCCCTTCTATTTTCTGTTTCATTGATTTCTGGTCGAATCTTTATTATTTCCTTTCTTCTGGTGACTGTAGGCTTTTCTTGCTGTTCTTTGTCTAATTGTTGGACATGTTGGTTTAAAGTGTTGATTTTGGCTTTTTTTTTCTTTTTTGATGTGTGCAATTGTTGCTATAAATTGTTGCTGATCACTGCTTTTGCTGTGTCCCAAAGATTTTGGTATGTTGTGTTTTCATTCTCGTTTGAGTCAAGGAATTTTTGAATTTCGATTTTGATTTCTTCTCTTACCCAGTCTTTCTCAAGGAGGGTGTTGTTCAGTTTCCATGTGTTTACTGTTTTTCTGTTGATCTTCCTATCGTTGATTTCTAATTTGATAGCATTATGATCTGAGAAGATGCTTTGCAGTGTTTCAATGTTTTTGAATTTATTAAGGTTTGCTTTATGGCCCAACATGTGGTCTATCATGGAAAATGTTCCATGTGCACTGGAGAAGAATGTATATTGTGCTGCTATTGGGTGAAGTGCTCTGTAGATGTCTATAAGGCCAAGTTGGTGGATTGTATTGTTTAGCTCTTCTGCATCTTTATTGAGTTTCTTTCCATGAAAGTGGTGTATTAAAGTCTTCCACTATGACTTTCGAGTCATCTATTTGGCTTTTCAACTCTTTTAAAGTCTGATTTATGTATTTTGGGGCTCTTACATTGGGCCCATAGATATTTATTATGTTTATATCTTCATGTAAAATTGATCCTTTAATCATTATATAATGTCCTTGTCTTGTATGGTGGTTTCTGTCTGAAAGTCAATTTGATCAGAAATTAATATCGCCACTCCTGCTCTCTTACTGTTGCCATTTGCTTCATATATATCTTTTTACAAGCTTTGATTTTTAGTCTATTTTTGTCTTTATCTCTAAGGTGTGTCTCTTGTAGGCAGCATATTGATGGATTTTGTTTTCTTATCCAATCTGCAACTCTCCATCTCTTGAGTGGTGCATTTAATCCATTAACATTCAGGGTAATTATTGACAAGTATGAATTTG
>NW_006921762.1:607089-633756 GCF_000298275.1 Orycteropus afer afer
ACCAGGTATATAATTCTTGGTTGAAAATTTTTCTCTTTCAGGGTTTTATATATACCATCTCATTGCCTTCTTGCTTGCATGGTCTCTGCTGAGAAATTAGAGCTTGTTCTTACTGGTTGTCCTTTGTAAGTAACTTTTTTGTTTTTCCCATGCTGCTTTCAGGATTCTGTCTGTGTCTTTGGTTTTGGGGAGTGTGATGATGATGTGTCTTGGTGATTTTCTTTTGGGGTCTATCCTGTTTGGGGTTCGTTGAACTTCCTGAATGGATATATTCTTATCTTTCATATTAGGGAAGTTCTCCACGAACAAATTTTGGACAATTTCCTCAGTGGTTTTGTTTTTCTCTTCCTGTTCTGGAATTCCAATGAAACCTAGGCTGTTTCTTGTGATGGTATCCCACATGAACCTTAGGCTTTCTTCATTTTGTTTTGATTTTTTTCTGATTGATCACTTTCCAAAGAACTTCAGGTATTTGTCTTCAGTCTCATTAATTCCATCTTCCATTGCATCAATTCTACTCCTTTGCCCTTCCAGTGTGTTATCTATTTCTGACAATTTAGTATTAATCTTCTGGATTTCTGTCTGTAGATTTAGAATCATTTCTAATTTCTCATTTATTTTGTTCTATTTTCTTCCAAAATTCTTGTAGGGTTTTTTCTATGTTTTTTTTTTGTTTTGTTTTGTTTTTTGGGGGGGGGGGGCGGTGTCTCTCAATCCTTTGAAGATACCTAAATATAATTCTTTTGAATTCCTTATCAGAGCATTACAATGCTGCTTCTTCCTCAGGGATGTGTTCTGGGTCTGTATCCTGCTCCCTTGTTTCTACCCCTTTATGTTGCTTCTTTGTGTGAACTGTGATGGTCTATTGTCTCCAAGACATTGTGGCTTGTTGTATTTAGATCTCTTTTTAACTGTTTGTGAAGAGCAGCCAAGGGTGATTCAGGGTCTTCTTGGTGGTTTTTTTTTTTTGGACCGTTGGTGGAGAAGGAGGTGGTGCCTCTCATTCAGTAAGTGAAGGTTCAGGAGGTGTGGGTGTAGTTGTGTCTTATGGGGAATATTGCTGTCTCTCACTCAGTTGGACAAAAATTACAATTGAATAACCATCAGAAAACTAAAAGCACCTGAACAAAAAATATACCATGAAATCACACAGGAACAGTAACCAGAAAAAGATGAAGAAAAAGCAAGAAAGCCTGCAATATCTGGGGATAGGGCACTAAGAGAAAAAACATGGAGAAGGAGACTAGTGAAGAAAAAAAATGGGAAAAATGCAAAAAGAAAAACAAGGAATAGTGTTAACCACAGAAGGAAAAAGAAAAAATTGCAACCAAGAACAGGGATAAGAAAAAAAAAGCTGAAAACTAGAACCTGGGAGGGGTGGAATAAAGAATAATAGTAAAAAGGACAAAAGTATTAATGATAATAATAGTTTTAAAACAGGCAAAACAAGCAAACTAATAACCAGAAAAAAAGAAAGAGAAAAATAAAAGAAAAATAAAAAAAAATCAGGGCAGGGCAGGGCACCCAGTCTCTGTCAGAGCACACAGAGTGGGATGGATTTCCTGTGGGCCCAGAAGGTGGGTGGGAGTTGGGGGTGGCTGCACCTCTGTTCACCAAGCAGGTGTGGTGTATAAGAGTAGTAAGGGGAATGTTGCACCTTTTCAGTTGTCCAGGTCCGGAGTGTCCTTGGGGTTACTGGCAAGCGGAATCTGTTCTTAAGTCCCTGGAATCTGGGAGAGCACTGTCTCTTTAAATATCCAAAATTGTCAAGCCACTTGTAAGCATTCAAAATGGCTGTGCCCTCCGGACAGGCAAAAGTTCACAGCTCAGCCCGCCTTCCTCTTCACTGCTTCTCCTTTTATTCACCAGCCACCAGAGCAGTCCTCCATGCAGTCCCTGGCTAGCAGGGCAGATTTTTAGGTTAACTCTTAGGTCCTACCAGCCTCAGCACTTTCCAAGCTGTCTGTGCCGTGCTATCAGGATTGTTCAGGATTGCTGCCAGACCACAGCTCTGTATGTCTCATTTTTTGGTATTTTCATGCAAATTTTTCTGCTAGTTGGGGTTTAGTTCACTTCTATATCCTTTCCTTCAAAGCTCAGGGGTCCAAGATTATATTCTGTGTCTATGTTAATTGGTTCCCCTTTTCTTTGTTGAAGAGGGTCTGTGCAGTCTTTCTGCCTAGTCTGCCATTTTACCAGAAGCCCGTATTATCCCTGTCTTGATAAGCCATTTTTCTCTGTGCTCCCTTGTTGCCAGGCAAGGCTAGACTTTCTTAATGATCAAGGAAAGAAAGATTCCATAATGACAAAGCTGGAGTTCTCTCTCTTTAGTGGACAAGAGATGGAGACAGCCTATTTAATGATGTTCAAAGAAGGAAAGGAGAAAGAAGAGAAGAGGGGATGGAGTGGACTCTGACTTTCTATCAATGCCTTGTGTGCCCTAAGGCAAATCTCATCTTCATGGTGACCTTCACTTTCCTTAGCCATAAAAGCAGGCCCTTGGCCTGACTCATACACTGAAGGACTCTTTCAGATCCTTCAGTGTCTGGGTCAGTCTTATGGGCTTATCTCCCCTTCTTGATCTCTTGTCTTTTTAATTTTTCCAAGGAATACCAAAGCCATACGAGGAATTTACCTTTGAGAAATACCAGCCTGTGACTCCTGAGTATTTAGAACAAGGCAGAGGTGGGATTTGAACCTGGGTTGTATGGGACAAGTAGCCAGGCTAACTTCCCTGTGCCCTGCAAGAAGACTGCTGCCGAAATGCCCAGGTTCAGTCTCCTCTCCCACCTCTTCTGGGCACTTCCCTCTTTGGTGGCATATGGGAGAAGAGATCAGGGGAAGAGAGAAGGCTTTCCAGCCACTCTGTGTCCTGCCCACAGCTCTCTGGGCAGGTTGGTAATGGGCTGAAGTGAGTCAGTTTGCTGTTCGACTGCAGGAGCCAAAACTTCACCCCTTCACTTTCTAACAGTGTGACTTAGGGCATGCTGCTTATTTCTCTGGGCCCCAGTGCTCATCTCTAAAATGAGGATGTGTCACTCATGCTGTTCTTGAGGATATGATGTGGAAGTACTTAGAGTGATGCTGGCCACACAGGACAGAGCATCTCTAATTATCAGCATGAACTGACACATTATCAGCGATTCCAATCCTTCCCGTTTCCCCTGAGGTCTGGGTTTCTCCTTCCAAGCTGCTCCTCTGGAGAGAAGGAAGGAGTCCTGGCTCTTGCCTGAAAAGCTCCAAGGGACTGCAGAGGTGGGAAGTGGTACATTTACATGCATGAAGTGGGTCATGCACTGGAAAGTCCAGAGGCAGGAAGCCTCTTTTAAAGAACAAAACAGCTTCTTTTTTAGGGTCTCACCACTAACCCCCTAACTCCTGGCAGAGAAAACATCCCATATGAAAGTACTTAGAAAAGCCTAAGTGTCCACAGGGGCCTTGTTTAAATAACCAGTTTGTTTGGGTTATGCTTTCTCAACTAAGTTGTCAAAATTCTCAGAAAATAATTTAGGAAGAAAATAAAAGGAGGAAGAAAACTTAAGAGGGTCCCAGCAGACCTCAGCTGCACTCACTCTCTGTGTGACAATGGAGATTGAGAAAGAAGACTGAGGGCTGGACACAGGCCTGGACACCCTGAGGTCAGCAGTGACTGGGGCAGGGTGGGGTCTGTTAGCTCACTGATTTTTTCATTCATTCCATAGTCATCAAAGTACCTACTAGATGCCAGGCAGGGCACTAGACAGACTAGAACAAGCCTCATGGAGCTCACATTTTCATGGAAGAAATACTGAACAAGTGAACAGATGCCAATACCCTCGTTAATAAATGCTGTAAGATCGATTCTACTCATAGCAACCCCCATCGGGTTTCCGAAGTGGTAAATCTTTAAGGAAGTAGATTACCCAATCTTCCTTCAACAGAGTGGCTGGTAGAACTGCCAACCTACTGGTTAGCAGTCAAATACCTTAGGCACTATGCCACCAGATCTTCTTGAGTAATTGGGTGCTTGAGCCACTTCAGATGGCCAGGGGAGTCTTTTCTGAGGAGGTGATGATGTAACTTAAAGGAGAAGAAGGAACTAGTGTTTGGGAGGCCACGAGAAGGAGCTTTGTGAGCAGAGAGATCATCAAGTTCAAAGGCTAGGAGGCAGGAAGAAACTGGTGGGGGTGCTACAGAGACCGCTCCCCTACAGTAGTGCAAAGCACAGAAAGAAGATGATGACAGAAGCATGTGAGGGGAGGGAAGTTGGGCAGGGCTCAGTACACACGGGGTCTTGCAGACCATAGTAAGACTTGAATAAGGCAGAATGGAACGGCACTAGACTGGTGGGAGGGTGTTCAGTACATGTGACTGGGCACCAATCATGGTCCCATTCTGAGTCAGGTGTGAGGAATATGGACCTGCTCAGTTCTCTTCTATTCTGCACAGTGACTATGTCAAGCCTTCACCTCTCTCCTCAAAGGAGAGGTGGATGACTTCTGTCTGAGTCACCCACCCACACTGTGCCCACTCATCGTCATTCCACTGGAGGATGATTATCTTAACCACAAAGAAAGTTGAAGAAGCCAGAGGCAGAGACTCTCTAACCTGCATCTACACCCATTCTCCATCCTTTCCTCCCTCCCTGGACCAAAGCTTACCTCTCATTCATGCCCTGCACTCTGCTCTCTACCCTCCTTAGGGCCTAGCACCTTCTTCCCTCTCTCTTGTATCTACAACTTCTCCCTTTCTACAGTCTCTTTTCCTTCTGTTAAGACATTTGGCTGCTAACCAGAAGCACAGTGGTTCAAACCCACCAGTAGTTCTGCAGGAAGAAGATGAAACAATCTACTTCTGTAAAGATTTGTAACCTTGGATGCCCAGTGGGGGTTGGTATAAGTTGGAATCAACTCAATGGCAGTGGGTTTAGGTTTCCTTCTGTATTTCAAACCAAAACCAAACTCACTGCAATCAAGTTCATTCTGACTCATAGCAACCCCCACTGGGTTTCCAGGGCTTTAAATCTTTATGGAAGTAGGTCACCCCATCTTCCTTCCGTGGAGCAGCTGGTGGGTTTGAACTGCTGACCTTCTGGTTAGCAGCCAGATGCCTTAGCCACTATGCCACCAGAGCTCCTTCCTTATGTATTTAAGTATCAACAAAACAACCTCACCTAGAAAAATAATAACAAGACCACCTCACTTTAGTCAGTGCTCTATTTTCTTTCCCTTTTATGACCAAATTTCTCCTTTATGCTGTTTGCCTCCACATGTCTCTTCTTTTCTCCCACTTGCTTACAGATCCCTAGTCCCCTCTACCCAGGGACACAGCCTGGCTAGAGACAGCAGTGAACAACTGTGTGTGACTAAACCCAGCAGGTCCTTTGCAGGCTGGTCTGCCTCAGCCTTTCACCTTTTGGGATGCTATTCCTGACCATGGTGCCCCCAAGCCCAGTTACATTTCTCTCAATACCCAGTATTTCTCTATACATTACTATTCTTTATAATGTATCATACTTGTTTCTTTGTCTCCCCACTCACCCACCCCTGCTGCCACTAGATTACTTTCATGAAGATGGGGACAATCTCTATTTTATTCATATGTGGGTCTTAGACCCTAGCATTGTGCACGGCACATCACTATATATATATATATCCACTGCCATCCAGGTGATTCTAACTCATAGTGAGCCTTTTAGGACAGAGTAGAAGTGCCCCATAGGGTTTCCAAGGCTATAAATCTTTATGGAAGCAAACAACCTTATCTTTCTCCTGCAGAGAGGCTAGTGGGTTTGAACCACTAACTTTCTGGTTAGTAAACTCAAAAAAAAAAAAAAAGAAAAGAAACCTCACTGCCATGGAGTCGGATCTGACTCATAGTGACCCTACCTTGGATTTCCAAGGTAGTATCTCTACAGCAAGGTGGGGAAAGCAGGGGAAAGGAGAGAAAAGGGCCAGGAAAACTGGGACAGAGCGAGGAGTCAGCCACAGGGATCCCAGTAAGGGGAGGTTGGAGACGTTTCAAACAGCTAATGGAGACAAACTTGTCTGTCGGTTTGTCCTGCTGTGGTGATGTGTTGCTGTGAGTCTTGAGGCTGTGCCACCAGTGTTTCAAACCTGGGGGGTGTGGTGCACAGGTTTCAGTGTGGTTTGCAGACTGAGACAGACTAGAAAGAAGGAAGAGGCCATCCACTTCTCAAAGAATTGGCCAGGGAAAACCTTATGAAAAGCAGACAAAGAAGGTCTGATACATTACTGTGCAACTTTATGAATAGCCCAGAAACATAGTCTGATAAAGAGCAGGAGGATGAGTCACTTAGGTTAGAAGGCTCTCAAAATATGACTTGGAAAGAGCTGCATCAACAGAATAAAACCAGCCTTACTGATATGAATAAGGTAAAGCTTTCGAGGGAAGATTGGGCAATCTACTTCCGTAGTGATACTGCTTTGGAAACCCAAGGAGGGGTTGCTATGAGCAGGGTCCAAATTGACGGCACATAACAACAACAACAAACCTTTCGAGACCTCCATTTGCTGATGCGGCACAACTCAAATTGAGGAGAAACAGCTGCAAACATCCATTAATAATCAGAACATGGGATGTACAAAGTATGAATCTAGGAAAATTGGAAGTTGTCAAAAATGAAATGGAACACATAAAGATTGATATCCTAGGCATTAATGAGCTGAAATGGACTAGTTTTGGCCATTTTGAATCAGACAACCATATGATCTACTATGCCGGGAATGACAATTTGAAGAGGAATGGTGTGGCATTCAGCACCACAAAGGATGTTTCAAGATCTGTCCTGAAGTACAATGCTGTCAGTGATAGGATAATATCCATACGCCTACAAGGAAGACAAGTAAACACGACTATTCTTCAAATTTATGCACAAACCACCAAAGCCAAAGATGAGGAGACTGAAGATTTCTACCAACTTCTGCAGTCTGAAATTGACTGAACATGCTATCAGGATGTGTTAATTATCACTGGTGACTGGAATGCAAAAGCTGGAAACAAGAGTCACCAAGTAGTTGGAAAATTTGGCCTTGGTGACAGAAATAATGCTGGAAATCACATGGTAGAATTTTGCAAGAGCAATGACTTATTCATTGCAAATACCTTTTTTCAACAACCCAAATAGCGGCTGTACAATGGATTTCGCCAGATGGAACACACAGGAATCAGATTGACTACATCTGTAGCAAGAGGCGATGGAGAAGCTCAATCAATATCTTCAGCCAAAACCAGGCCAAGAGCTGATTGTGGAACAGACCATCAACTGCTCATATGCAAGTTCAACTTGAAGTTAAAGACAATTAAATCAAATCCACAAGAGCCAAAATATGATCTTGAATATATCCCTCCTGAACTTAGAGACCATCTAAAGAATAGATTTGATGCATTGAACACCAATGACCGAAAATCAGAAGAACTGTGGGATGACATCAGGACCATCATCCATGAAGAAAGCAAGAGGTCACTAAAAAGATGAGAAAAGAAGAGAAGACCAAATGGATGACAGAAGAGACTCTGAAACTTGCCCTTGAGTGGAGAGTAGCTAAAGTAAATGGAAGAAATGACAAGATAAAAGAGCTAAACAGAAGATTTCAAAGAGCAGCTTGAGCAGACAAAGCCAATTACTATAAGAAAATGGGCAAAGACCTGGAGTTAGAAAACCAAAAGGGAAGAACATGCTCTGCATTTCTCAAGCTGAAAGAACTGAGGAAAAAATTAAGCCTTGAGTTGTGATATTGAAAGATTCTATGGGCAAAATATTGAATGATGCAGGAAACATCAAAATAAGATGGAAAGAATACAGAGTCACTGTACCAAAAAGAACTGGTTGACCTTCATCCATTTCAGGAGGTGGCATATGATCAAGAACCAATGGTACTGAACGAGGAAGTTGAAGCTGCAATGAAGGAATTGGTGAAGAACAAGGCTTCAGGAATTGACGGAATACCAATTGAGACATTTCAACAAATGGATGCCCCACTGGAGGCACTCACTCAGTTATGCCAAGAGATTTGGAAGACAGCTACCTGGCCAACTGACTGCAAGAGATCCATATTTGTACCCATTCCAAAGAAAGGTGATCCCACCGAATGTGGAAATTATTGAACAATATCATTAATATCTCATGCAAGTAAGATCTTACTGAAGATAATTCAAAAATGGTTGGAGCAGTATATTGACAGAGAACTTCCAGAGTGGTTAGCTGGATTCCGAAAAGGACATGGAACAAGGGGTATCTGTCAGATGGATCTTGGCTCAAGGCAAAGAATACCAGAAGGATGTTTACTTGTGTTTTATTGACTATGCAAAGGCATTTGATTGTGCGGATTGTAACAAATTGTGGATAACATTGATAAGAATGGGAATTCCAGAACACTTAATTGTACTCATTGACCAGGAGGCTGTCGTTTGAACAGAACAAGGGAACACTACATGGTAAAAATCAAGAAGGTAGTGTGTCACGGTTGTATCATTCCCCACACTTATTCAATCTATATGCTGAGCAAATAATCCGAGAAGCTGGACTATATGAAGAAAAACATGGCATCAAGATTGGAGGAAGAATCGTTAGCAACCTGTGATATGCTGACAACACAACTTTGCTTGCAGAAAGTGAGGATGACTTGAGGCACTTACTAATGACAATTGAAGAATACAGTCTGCAGTATGGATTACATCTCAATATAAACCCAAAACCAAACATACTCACTGTCATCAAGTCAGATCTGACTCAGAGCGATCCCTCCTTGGGTTTCCGAGGCAGTATCACTACGGAAGTAGATTGCCCAACCTTCTTTCCGAGAAGTGGCTGGTGGGTTTAAACTGCCAGCCTTCTAGGTTTGCAGTCAAGTGCCTTAGGCACTATGCTACCAGAGCTCCTATCAATATAAAGAAAACAAAAATCCTCACAACTAGACATATAAGCAGCATCACAATAAATGGAGAAAAGATTGAGGATGTCAAAGAATTCACATCATTTGGTTCTATAGTCAATGCCAATGGAAGCAGCAGTCAGGACATTAGACAATGTACAGCATTGGGCAAGTCAGCAGCAAAGGACCTCTTTCAAGTGCTGAGGAGAAAAGATGTCTCCTTGAGGACTAAAGTGTGCTTGACACAAGCCATGATATTTTCAATCACCTCATATGCATGTGACAGCTCGTCAATGAATAAGGAAGACCAAAGAAGAGTTGAAGCTTTTGCGTTGTGGTGCTGGTAAAGAATACTTAAAGAACCACGGACTACTAAAAGAACTAACAGATCTGTCCTGGAGGAAGTGCAGCTGAAATGTTCTTTGGAAGCGAGAATGGCCAGACTTCATCTCACTTACTTTGGTCATGTTGTCAGAAGGGACTATTCCCTGGAGAAGGATGTCATGCTTGGTAAGGTGGAGAGTCGATGAAAGAGAGGAAGGCCTTCGATGAGATGGATTGGACAGTGGCTACAGCAGTGGGCCCAAGTATAGCAAGTATCATGAAGCTGGCATGGGATTGGGAAGTGTTTCATTCTGCTATGCATAGGGTCACTATGAGTTGGAAACGACTTGATGGCACCTAACAACAACATCAACAACATCTCTACAAAAGTAGATTGTCCAGTCTTCCTTCCAAGGACTGGCTGGTGGGTTTGAACCATCTGCCTTCTGCTTAGCAGTCAAATAATACCTTTGGCACTACACCATTAGAGCTCTTTTCTGGTTAGTAGTCAAATGCTTTTAACCACTATGCCACCAAAGCAGAGCTCCTTCCATGGCACATAGTAGGGGCTTAAAACAAGTTTGTTAACTGAGCTTATAGAAGACATGCTCCCCACTTTTGGAGCTGGTCTTCCATCAGAAGAGACAAGAAGTAGCACATAATTACAAATTCAGTGTGTGAAGTATCTGGAGCGGTGGGTTCTTACTTATGATAGGGGTGCTGAGAGTACAAAGGAGGAGGCCCCACGCATGAGCTCAACTTTTTCCAGAAGCAATATCCTCATTTCTGTGTAAAGCGGCCTGCTGGTGGCAGCACACCAAATATCCCTTACAACAGACAGTGCCAGCAGCTGGCTAATGCTTGTCAGTACTTTCAATGTAAATGTCTCCATGTTTGTATGAATAAATATACAATTCAACATTATCTATGACACTAGAGGGAGAAAGTGACCTGATGCCATAGCCCATCTGGCAGCTCTATCACGAACTCATGCACTCATACTATTTTGTTTTCAGTGTAGGTCTAGGATGAGTTTTTATCAAAAATAAAGGCCAGCAGTGTGTTAGAAAGACCGTTTCACAGCCCAGGGGGCCTGCTGTCATGTCCCACATCCACCCAGCTTTGCCTTTCTTAGTGGTGGGATCTAAATTCTCTGTGCCTTGGGTCCCTCATCTGTAAAGAGGGGATAGTGGCAACATTTAACTCATGCAGTTGTCAAAATTAAATGAATTAATGTGGGTAATAGAGGTCAACGTTTAGAACCATGTGTGGGCCCGTAGAAAGAACAAGAAAACATAAGTGTGGCCTGTGATTGTGCTTTTACTATTTCTGTGGTTTGGGGCATTTGTTAGCCTCTCTGGGCAGCTCCCACATCTTGGTAGAGGTGCAGGCGCCCTCTGCAGGCTAAGTGGCTACCTGGGAGAGGGGGCATGCAGTCAGCAGGATATGGGTGAGGGATGGATGCCTTCAGTAGGTAAAATTGTTAGATTTAGCAAATAAAAATACAGGATGTCTAGTTAAATTTGAATATCAGATAAAAAATGAAAAACCATTTAGGGTAAATATATCCCATGTAATATTTGGGACATACTCATAGTAAAAATTACTCATCGTTTTTCTGAAATTCAAGTTTTACTGGGTGTCCTGTATTTCCTCTAGCAGCCCTACTGAGAGGGCTTCCTCAGGGCATCACCCTCTGACCTAGTAGCCTGCAGTCAGCCCAACTGGAGGAACAGCAGTTGGAAGTTGAGGAGGAGAGGAGCCAGGATATAAAACTTAATGGCACCATCCTGGAACTTCTAAATCAAGCCTGCTGTAGCCTCAAGTCTTGCCAGTGCTCTACACTGAGTCTCCCCAGTGCCAGCATTGCCTGGTTCAGTGCAGATGCTCCAAAGAAAACATGTTGACTGACTGACTGACTGACTGACTAAAGCTATAATGGGCCTGAGTGGTATGATTTGAGCAGCATCAAAGGGCTCCATTCCTCAATATTTCTCCTTCACAGTTACTTTTGTAGACTTCTCCACTAGCAAACTATTCGTCTGAGCTAAGTTAGAGCCTTCTTTAAAGAAGTAGTTTCAGATGGGCCACTCTAACCAACATCCGCCATTCAAATGTGGGTAGGCTCTGTGAGCAGCACAGGACTGATTGTGGGGATGATAGGGACTCCAGGGCTAGGATGCTTGGATTTGAATCTCAGCTCCACTCACTAATTCAGGCTTTTATTCTTTCTATACAGTACACCAACAAGAAGCTGCCAGAAATTCAAGCCAGATTCAGAAGAGAACATGAAATGAGGGATATCATTGCTGATGTCAGGTGGATCTTGGCTGATAAAAGAGAATACTACCAGAAAGGTGTTTACTTATGTTTTATTGGCTATGCAAAGACATTCAACTGTGTGGCTCATAACAAATTATGAGTAACATTGTGAAGAATGGGCATTCTAGAACACTTAATTGTGCTCATGGGCAACCTGTACTTTGACCAAGAGGCAGTTGTTCAAAAAGAACAAGGGGATACTGTGTGGCTTAAAATCAGGAAAGATATGCATCAGAGCTGTATCCTTTCACCATACTTATTCAATCTGTATGTTGAGCAAATAATATGAGAAGCTGGACTATATGAAGATAAATGTGGCATCAAGATTGGAGGAAGACACATTAACAACATACAGATGACATAACCTAGCTTGCTGAGTGAAGAGAACTTAAAGCACTCACTGATGAAGATCAAAGCCTGCAGTCTTCACTATGGATTACACCTCAACATAAAGAAAACAAAAATCCTGACAACTGGCCCAATAAGCAACATCATGATAAATGGAGAAAATATTGCAGTTGTCAAAGATTTCATTTTATTTGGATCCACAACCAATACCCATGGAAGCAGCAGTCAAAAAATCAATGACTATATTGCACTGTGCAAATATGCTGCAAAAGGTCTCTTTAAATTATTAAAAAGCAAAGATTTCACTTTGAGGACTAAGGTGTGCCTGACCCATGCCATGGTATTTTCAATCACCTCATATTCATGTGAAAGCTGGACAATAAATACAGAAGACTGAAGAAGAATCGATGCATTTGAATTATGGTATTGGCAAGGAATATTGAATATACCATGGACTGCCAGAAGTACAAAGAAATCTGTGCTAGAAGAGATATAGCCAGCATGCTCCATAGAAGCAAGGATGGCAAGACTTTGTCTCATGAGCTTTGGACATGTTATCAAAGAGGGACCACTCCCTGGAGAAGGACATCCTACTTGGTAAGTTGGAGAGTCAGTGAAAAAGGGGAAGACCCTCAGTGAGATGCTTTGACCCAGTGCCTGCAACAATGGGATGAAACATAGCAATGACTGTGAGAATAACATACGATTGGGCAGTGTTTTGTTCTGTTGTACATAGGGTCACTATGAGTTGGAACAAAGTTGACAGTATCTAACAACAACATAGTTCTCCCATTTTCTGTTTCATACTGGCAGCCTTTGAAGTTCCTAAAAGGCAACTGTTCTCCATGCCTTGGTGAAAGACTAAACATATTGAAGAGCTTATGCCAAATGCCATAGAGAGTACCAAAAGAAGGGAGAGAGAGAGAGGGAATTCCCCAGAATGGACTGGGGCAGAGTGAGAATATGGTAACTATTTGGAAAGAGAATATTGGGAAGACAGCAAAAGGTTAGAGAAAATTTCTGGCTTCTTCCTGAAGATTCCTGTGCCCTAAGAGTAATTTGAGTCTGGAGGGACCATGAAAACTGGGTGTGGTGGTTATGTCTGTGTGTCAACTTGGCTGGGCCTGGTTGAGTGGCTGGACAGCTGGTGGTAGTTATTCCCCATGATGAGACTGGCAATCAACTCCGTGGTGGGACCTACAACAAGCAGCTGAGTGGCTGCTTTAGGGATGTGATCTGCTTCTCAGATATATGAAACAGCTTTGGGAATGTTCTCTAGCTTATGGCACGCTTGAGCCCTGCATGTAGCTGTGTTGTTGTTCAGCAGCCTGCCATGCTCTGCTGACGTTGGGACTTTCAATGGACTTGAATTAATGGCCTGCTGTGTGGTTTGGTAACATCAGGACTGTGCCATTTTGTTTGTCGACCTTGGGCTTGTTAGCCTCAGCAGCCAGTAGCTGTCTGAGTGAAGAGCTACCTCTAGCTTCAGTGGGCCAGGAGCAAGAGGCAGAGTTGAAGCCCAAGATCAAGGGGCTTCCACACAGCCCCTAGAGCCTGGCACTTTGAACTCGGACTTCTAGCCTCCCGAACTGTTAGAGAATAAGCTCCTGTTTGTTAAGACCATCCCATTTGTGGTTTATTCTTGTCAGAGCGGTACTAGGTAACCAGAACACTTGGCAAATGCATGTCTTAATAGTAAGCAGCATGGACATATCAACAACAATAATAGCTAATGTTATTGAGCACTCTGTGCCAGACATTTTTCTATAAGCTTAACATATTGAGTCATTGAGTCCTTACAGTAGTTACTTCTGTTTTTGCTATAAGAAAGCTGAGAAAAAGAGAGCTTAAGTTAGGAACTACCAGAAGGTCTTCTTTGAAGTCTCAGCTTGCATAAGTTCCTGGGTGGGAGAAGAGGCTTTTATAGTAATTAGGAATAAATTTTCCTCAAGCTGGAGGTGATGGAGATTTGAACTTGAATGTGAGTGGATTTAAAGAGAAGAAGAAATGTGATATTTGGTTTTTCAACTGAAATTCCAATGCTCTGTACACATTCATCATCGATTATTAGTTAATTTAACTTCTTTTTGCCCCGGCCTGACCCAGGTGGTAGCTAAATCTCAGGTAGGAGAAATCTCAGGTATCAGAACTACTTCTTCTAAGCCCACCCCCACTCCTGAGGGAGGGGCTGGAAAGAGTTTCTGCTTGATTTTGTCCTTGTCGTCCATCAGGTGCCCCTGGGAGACTAGGGGTGGGAGAAGTTGTCAGCTGCCTCTGTAGAGGCACCAAATGTGAACCAGGTACCCAAAGAGGCCCTGAACCAGGCCCTGCAACTCCACTCCCTAGAAAGGCTCAAGCAAATCTGAGCACAGCTCTCCAATGGCCACTAGGGGCAATGTCAGCCTGTGGTTTTCAGTGCCAGCCAGTGTACCACCTGCCTGAGAGTCCCTGAGGAACTTTAAAAAAAAAAGATTCTGATTCAGATGCTGGAGATTCTACTTCAGTGCATCTGGAGTGGAGCCCCGAAAAGCTGCATTTTAAAAAGCACAACTAGTTGATTCTGATGATCAGTCAGATTTGGGAACCTCTAATCCAGGATCATCTGGTAGCATAGTGCCTAAGACACTTGCCTGCTAACCAGAAGGCTGGTGGTTCAAACCCACCAGCCACTCCTCGGAAGGAAGGTTGGGCAATTTACTTCTGCAGTGGTACTGCCTCAGCAACCGAAGGAGGAGTTGCTATGAGTTGGGTCTGACTGGACAGCACATAACAACAACAATCCAGGCCCATCTCTATCCAGTGCAAGCTGTGCCCCTAGCATCCGCCCCATTCTTCCGTGATCCCAGCTTCCCGACAGCGGGTCATCCAATCTCAGATTGGACACTTCCTGAGGCAAGGGACTAATTGCCTCACAGGTATGCACCCTCAGATGTTCTGAATGCTGGAACGTTCTTTCTTATACTGAGCCAAGAAGTCCCTCTTGTTGTTAGGGGCCATCCCGTGCACTCCGACTCTAGTGACCCTATGTACAACAGAATGAAACACTGCCTGGTCCTGTGCCAGTCTCACAATCCTTGTTATGTGCAAGCCATGGTTGCAGCCATTGTGTCAAACCACCTAGTTGAGGGGCTTCCCCTTTTTCCTTGATCCTCCACTTTACCAAGCATGATATCCTTCTCCAGGGAATGGTAAGAAGTCCCTAAGAAGCACAAAAAGTTAAGCACTCAGCTACTAACTGAAAGGTTAGCAGTTCGAACTTACCCAGAGGCATCTTGGACAAAGGCCGGTGATCTACTTCCAAAAGATCATAGCCTTGAAAACCCCATGAAACAGTTCTAATCTGCACACATGGGGTCACCATGAGTCAGAATCGACATGATGACAACTGGTAAATATTGAGTCAGAGTTTCACCCCTCACTGCCATCTCTGACCCACATTCTGCCCTTCAGTGCTAGGCCAACTCTGCCTTCTATAGCACCTCTCCCACCTGCCAACCCTTTATCTATGAGGACCAATGTAGGTCACAAACTCTCCTCAACTGCTACCTTATGTGCAGGCACCAAATATGGGTTTTCACTTTCGACCCTCTTTCAGGTGCAAGGCTCCCAGACTTCCCACCTTTGTGGCTATTTGCTGGACACATCTGTCGACAAATGTGTATAAAATACATAGTCCAACCTGGGCCTCATGTCCCAAAAGGGCCGATCAACAGAAGAAGCAGGGACCCCAGCCCTTCCCTAAGCAGACATTTCACTCTGGTGAATGAAGGACATTTAGGTCTCCAAACTCAAAACTCACTGCCATTGAGTCAATTCTACTCATAGTGATCCCCCCTTGGGTTTCCGAGGTAGTATCTCTACGGAAGTAGATTACCCTATCTTCCTTCTGGGGAGTTGGACCACCAGGCTTCTGGTTAGCAGTCAAGTGCCTTAGCCACTATGCTACCAGAGCTCCATATTTAGGTCTAAATGCTGATAAAACTAAAGGAAGAGTTAAGAACACAATAGTCCTACCAGCACTCTCGCACTAACCTAATCCCACAATTGCTTTTGCTTATTTTATTTTAATTACCTTAACATTTTTATTCAGTTGCAACTAAAGTATGTTTACTGCTTTATATCCTGCCATTTTCATAAAACACCATTTTTCTAAGTCTCTGCATAAAACCGAAACCAAATCCATTGCCCTCGAGTGGATTCTGACTCCTAGGAACCCTGTAGAACTGCCCCATAGGGTTTCAAAGACTCTAAATCTTTCCAGAAGCAGACTGCCTCATCTTTCTCCTGCAGAGAGGCTGGTGGGTTCAAACCACCAATCTTTCCATTAGCAGCTGAGCACTTAGCCCCTTTGCCACCAAGGATTTCAATGGCTACACAACACTGCATCATTCTGTCAGGGTGCAAACTGGGGCTGTTCCACCAGCATACTGCAAGTACCCAGACACACCACACTTCTCTTCATTAGCTGATCACATTCTGATATCCCAGACTTTTTTTTTTCTCTTGTTCTCCCATTCTGTGCTCTTAATGATGCATCCCTACCTCTCAGGGCAGAAACAGGATGTCACACCCTTTATGACACTGACCACAGAGGACCACAATAACAGCTATTTTAGATGTCACCTGCCAGACCAACCTTTGCAAATAATTACCACCATTTATGGAATTAGGCTATCATGGCCCAGCTCAAGGCTGAGCATCTGACATGTATTATTTGAGAGAATGTTAGAGGTGTGAGTCTACCCAGAGGTGCCTTGAAAGAAAGGCCTGGAGAGCTACTTCTGAAAAATCAGCCATTGGAACACAGTAGGACAACAGTTCTACTCTGACATTCATGGGATTTCCATGAGTTGGAATTGACTAAATGGCAAATGATATTTTTTTATCCCAGGCAATTCTTCAAGCAACCCTATGAGATATCTGTACAAAACTCCACGTTATACATGAAAAAACTGAAGCTCAGAGAGGTTAAGCAAGTTATCCAAGATCACACAGAGCAGGGATTTAGACTCAGGTCTGTGTGACTTTTAAGCTTATGCACCACCCTACATTTCAAGAATTGAAACCTGGCTCACTATGTGTTTGAACTTTTATAAATATGAGCCTTAATATAATAGGAAACTCACTCACTGCCATCTAGTCGGATCCAACTCATAGCGACCCCTCCTTGGGTTTTCGAAGTGATATCACTACAGAAGTAGATTGGCCAACCTTCCTTCTGAGGAGTGGCTGGTGGGTTTGAATGGCCAGACTTCTGGTTAGCAGTCCAGTGCCTTAGTCATTACGCCACCAGAGCTGATTTTATGTTTTGCATTTCCAGGCTCAGAGATTTATTTTTTTCTCCCTTATAACTAATGAAAGACATGCCTTCTCAACTCACTATGCAGAATGAGCAAGTGAAATGGAGACACAAAGCCACTGGGCCAGAGGAATAGGAACTAGAACTCAGACTTCACAGTATCAGAGAATAGGTTGAAGGCCAAGGTGAGAATCAAGTCATCAGAGAGGGAGATGCCAATGGTGAGCAGGACTGTTTGGAGTTTAGCTCCTGTGAGCTCCTGGTCAGTAGTGAAGAAGGGAGAATAGCTCTGTTCAAACCATCCCACTTCTGTACTTTCTCATCACACTGTCCAGGAACACCTTTTGCCGAGACTGTGCCCAACTCACCCCTTCCTCCTCCCTGGCCTCTCCTGACCATTCCCACCTGTGGCAATCATGCACTCCTCTGAACTCCTATGAAATTATTATTTCAATAATTCATTTGGCAATTAATCATACCCTGCCTTGTGACATCTCTTCTATTCCGTGTTGAGCTGTTATTTAGAAGTGGAATTGTTTCACTTCCCGTGAGCAGCATATGCTGCCTTGCTAATCTTGTTGGGTTTTTTGTTGTTTATTTCCTGGCAGTCAATCAAACCAGGAGGAGAAGTTCAAGGCTCACACTGGTGATGGTGGGGGAGGTGGGTAGGGAACCTCATTCAGGAGGCAGTGAGAGCAGAGAACCAGAGCCCTTCTGACAACAAACAGCTTCTTAGAGAGTTTGACAGCCCATCACACTCTGCAGTTGCCTTCTCTCCCGATTTCCCCATTATGAAATAGCTCTGGGTACAAACAGACTCAGGAATTTTCCATACATTTATATAGTCTCCTTGACCAGATTACATTTCCTGTGGGCAAGGACCATTCATTCTATCTTCACTGAGGCTGGTTAATGTGATGGTGTACTCTGAAATTAGAGAGAGAAGCTCCTAGATTTGAATTGCAGCTCTACCACTTAATGGGAGCTGTGGTAGCGTAGTCCCTAAGGTACTTGACTGCTAACCAGGAGGCTGATGGTTCAAACCCACCAGCCGCTCCTCAGAAAGAAGGTTGGACAATCTACTTCCATAATGATACCGCCTCAGAAAGTCAAGGAGGGGTTGCTATGAGTCGGGTCCAACTCGACGGTACATACAACAACCACTTAGTAGCTGTAAGCCTGGGTGAGTCCCTTCACTTCTTCTGGCCTCAGGTTTCTTATGTTTAAAATGGGGTAAAAACACCTATCAACCTAAGATGGCTATGAGAAAAATGTGAAACAAGTACTTATACTAGCACTCTCTCAGTATATTCTAAGTGCCTTATAAATATCAACCCATTTAATCTTCAAAAGGAGCTCTGGTAGCATAGTGGCTAAGACACTTGCCTGCTAACCAGACAGCTGGCAGTTCAAACCCACCAGCCACTCCTAGGAAGGAAGGTTGGGCAATCCTACTTCCGTAGTGATACTGCCTCGGAAACCCAAGGAGGGGTCGCTAAGAGTCGGGGCTGACTCGACGGCACATAACAACAACAACAACAATCTTCAAAATAACTCTATGAAATAGATTCTATTAATTATTATTTCTATTTCAAACCAAGAGACTTGGGGTTAAAGAGCAGAAGAAAGAGGGAAAGAGTACTCTGAGGGACACAGGGAAGGTCCACCAAGAATAATGGTGAAGGAATAGTTAGTTTTCTTGTCTGTGGGGAGTCTGGATATGGGGGTAAGGTGAGAGGTGGTTGAAAGAAGGCATAATGGGAATAGAAACTGGGTAGAATAGTGTTCCCCTGGAGTTTTCCAGTGTTTATACCTGAGATAGGTAGTAGAGCGTGATAGGGAGAATATTCCAGGCTTAAAGGAACTCCAGGCTTTCAGATATATTTTTTCTCTTATGATCAATGAAAGACATGTCTTCTCAACCCATTGGACGGATTGAATAACTGATGCACAGAGATGTATTTTCTTGAAATGAACTTGATGAAGAAGAAGACCAACCAAAGTAAGATCACAAAGTTTTATGGAGAGTGAATATGAAAGAAATGTGGCCAGAGAGGGTATTTTTCATCCTCATTCCTTTTTGGATCCCAGCTCTTCCTAAAGCTAAGCATTAGAAGGAACCATTTTAATATAACAAAAGGCAGGAGAGGAACAATTTAGTCTTTTACCAAAATCAGATGTAGGACCTGTACTAGCAAGAAGACGGTTTTTTTTGTTTTTTTTTTTTTTTTTTCCCCTTAAAAAGATCCCATTGTTGATCTTTGTAGGAGATCCTGGATAGAGTTGGAGAACAATGTGGAATTCAAAAGGATTAAAAAAAAAAAAAAAGGGACCAGATTTGCTGGTCTGATAAAGCCTGGTGGAAACCCTAAGACTATGGTTCCCAGCTGTTCTTCAGGTCTGGAATTGAACCCACTCCTGGACCTCCAGCCAAACAAAAGACAGGCATATGAGCTGTACATTTACATTAGGTAGATTCACTTCTTGGAGAGATCAATCATGGGAGAATAGAAGGGCTGTGTATGCACAGGGAGACAGCTGGGGGGGGTTGCTGGGCAGGAGTGCATGGGAGGGAAGGACACAGAGAAGAGGTAACTCTGGGAAGAAAGTGGGAAGAGAGCTGTTGTGTTGTGTGAAATTGCAGTCAGTGTCATGAGAGAAAGTTTATGTGCTCTGTAAATTTTCACCCAAATCACAATTAACAACAACAACAACAACATTGTTTTTAAAAGGGAGCATTCTCATGACCATACATAAGGTTGGCAGATGGTATTTCTACATATGTATTGGTATGTGCTGTAAGAAAATCCATATAAATAGAACTGATAGGGGGCAAAGTTATGATAACTTCTTAGCCATACCCAACCACCCTGGAGGAATGAGTTATTAGAGCTGTGGGCTCAGGACCATGGTCATGATGGACATCAAGCTCAATTGATGTAATATATTATACAAAAAGTTATTGTATATCCTACTTTGGTAGTGACTGGGGTCTTAAAAGCTTGAAAGTGGCCATCTAGATGCAAAAATTGGTCTCTCCTCATCTGGAGCAAAGAAGAATGAAGAAAACTAAAAACACATGGAAATAATTAGTCCAAGGGACTAGTGGACCATGTGAACTTCAGGCTATATGACCATGAGACCAGAAGAACTAGATGGTGTCTGGTTACTACTGTCAACCACTTGGAAAGGGATCAGTGCAGAAGATCCTGGATAGAGTGGGAGAAAAATGTGGAACAAAATTCAAAATCGTAATAAAGACCAAGCTTACTGGTTTGATGGAGACTGGTGAAACCTCTGAGACTATGGCCCCTAGTCATCCTTCAGGCCTGGAACTGAACTCACTCTCGTGGCTTCCAGTCAAAAAATAGACAGGCATATAAGGTAAACATTTACACCAAGGACATACACTCCTTAGAACAATCAATCATGGGAGATCAGAAGTGCAGTATTTGCACATGGAGACAGCTCAGGGGGCAGGAATGCACAGGGAAGAATTGCACACCAAAAAAACAAACTCACTGCCATCAAGTCGATTCTGACTCCTAGCAACCCCCTTTGGGTTTCCGAGGTGGTAAATCTTTACAGAAGTAGATTGCCCTGTCTTCCCTCCATGGAGTGGCTGGTGGGTTTGAACTGCCGACCTTCTGGTTCACAGTCAAATGCCTTAGGCACAACACCACCAGAGCTCCAAGAAGGACACAGGGAAAAGGTAACCACAGGGAGGAAGTTGGAAGAGAGCTCTTACATTATGGGGATTCCAATCAATTTCATGAAACAAAATGTGTATGAACTATTGTCTGAAAAATAAATTTGCTCTGTAAACTTTCACCTAAATCACACACACACACACACACACACACGTAAAGATCCCATTGTTTTTAGATGCTCCTAAAGGACCTGGGCCAGCTTGAGATCCACTTCCTCCTTCTTTACTCTACCCTCAGGATTGAGGTGCCCCCATTCTCACCTCCCCCAAATGCAGCAACCTAACCGTACTAGCAGACACGTACTGGGCATGGGCAGATGGAATCTTAGAAGAGGAAACAGGGGATTTAAAAGGACCAAGAGACTGAGAAGGCAGAGGCAGTGGGTCTAGGGGATGCTATCTGCTGACCAAAGGAATGGTCATGAGGTACGCCCTGAGAAGTCAGGACCAAATAAGGCTCAGGAACAACTGAGTAGACTGGGAAAGCTATTTCCAACCCTGAGACCTGTGCATATGTGGCAGGTGGTAGACACTATCCACATGTGGCTATTAAGCACTTGCCACGTGGCTTTTCCTAACTGAGATGTGTTCTAAGTATAAAATACACACTGAATTTCAAAGATCAGTATGTAAACCAGAAACGATATAAAATATCTCATTGGTATTTTTATATTGATTATGTGTTGAAATCATATGTATTTATAATATATCGGGTTACAGAAAATACATTATTAAAATAACTTTCACCTGTTTCATTTATTTATTTATTTTTCTTTTAAGGAGAAGCCTTAATGTTACATATGTGGCTTACATTATATTTCTGTTGGGCAGAACTGCTCAGACCTTGTGAGCCCTGAGTGGTAGACAGGCTGGAGCAGGGGAAAGTTCTCTGTTATAGGTTTCCTAAGGCACTTGACTGCTAACCAGAAGGCTGGTCGTTCAAACCCACAAGCTATTCCTCAGAAGGAAGACTGGGCAATCTACTTCTGTAGAGATACTGCCTTGGAAATCCAAGGAGAGGTCGCTATGAGTCGGTTTTGACTTGAGGGCAGTGAGGGTTTTTTTTTTTTTTTTTTGGTACCCACCATTAGGAGCCCTGGTGGCACAGTGGCTAAGTGCTTGGCTTCTAATTGAAGGTTGGTGGTTCAAATCCACCAGCTGCTTTGTGGGAGAAAGATGTGGCAGTCTGCTTCCATAAAGATTACAGCCTTAGGAACAATATGAGACAGTTCTACTCTGTCCTATAGGGTCACTATGAGTCAGCATCAACTTGATGGCAAGGGGTTTATGGGTACCTATCACCAGATGTGTTGGGCAGGGCCATAGAGTGAAAGGACTGCATGAAGCAAGACCTTGACTGACCAGGAGAGGACAGTGGAAGGCAGAAGGGGGGAAGCAGGAAAGACTCAAGGAGAATGGGGCAAAGAAGGACAATTCTGATTCCAGTCCATGTGGTTGGTCATCTATAGAATCCAGAGCATTATTCTACAAGCTATAGGGTTACAGAGAGAAGAAAAATACCACTTAACTTCTAGGGGCTTATAGTCCAGTGCTGGGTGGGATGAGGATATGAGGTATCATAAATGAGCATCTGTGAGAAAGTCATCCAAACAAAGACACACAGCATGGGAGTGCCCCATGACTAAGAAGCATTTTAATAGAAAGGCAGCATCTGGAGAAAGCCAGGACTCTGAAATCAGGAGAGAAGGGAAGGGGAAACTAATATTTGTTCACTTTTTGTCCCATCTGATCCTCAGGAGAAAATGATGTTTGGTGGTATTGCCCCCAGTTATGGAGGAGGAAAACTTAGTCTTAAAGCTAAAGTAACTTGTCCAACCAAGGTTAAGAACCACTACCTCCCTGAAGATGCCTCTAGGCTCCGTTCCTTACTAGTTGTGTGACCTTAGGGAAATTGCTGAACTTTCCTGAGCCCAGTCTCCACCTAATTCAAAGGCTATTGTGAAGATTAGTGAGATGATGAATAGGAAATGGTTTATAAATGGAAACTGTAATACCTCCATACCTAGACGTAGTATGACATGCTGACCTCAACATGCTGACCATTTGAACTAATTTACTTATTCCTCCGCCTTCTACTTGCTATGGAGTAGACTTGGACTTATGGCGACCTCATATGTGTCAGATTAGAACTGTGTGCTACACCATTTTCACTGGCAAATTTTTCAGAAATAGATTGTTGCTCCTTTTTTCTGCAGTGCCTCTGAGTGGACTTGAACCTCCCACCTTTTCGTTAGCAGCGGAGGGTGTTAATCATTTGCACTGCCCAGACTCCTCCCTCCTCCCTCTCACTCACAAAAAGGTTAAAAATGTCCTTTTTCTTCCCATTGCCTAATTTTCAGAAGAGTTCCTAGCACATTGTAGGCACAACATACTTGATGAATGAAGGATATAGTGTGATTAATGAGCCCTCAAGCTCATACTAGGTGGATAAATGAGGACACTGTGGTCCCAGGGGTCAGCTACAATGAAAACCCAGCTAGCTGTCACTTAAACCTTGAAGCGTTTGCATCTCATGCTTTATCATAAGGACACATTTCTCCTTGTCTGGCATAATCAGTTCAACAGCAACAAGAAAAAAAATTCTCTCTTGAGCCTTCAGCAGCAGCCCCATTGCATTGTGCAAATGTTGCAAGGCCAGATGTCCCTTGCACTCTACTATATGCACAGAGGCTGGGTGGGTCTTCACCCAGGATTGAGGCTGGAGATGCCAAGGACGCTTTCCTGTTTTAGTTGGAACATGAAGCAGAATGTCTGCCTCTCTGGCAGGGGCGATCTGAGCCACTGTGTCTGAGTAGGAATCACCTCAGAGGATGGCAGGGGATGAGAGCAGAGCCAACTGCAGAACAGTCCTTACAGAGTGGCTCAGGGAGAGAGGTGTAGGAAGGTGGGACAGAGAAATGTGAAGCAGTCTTCCCCAGACAGGTAACATAGTAATAATTGGGACCATTTGTACCATTATTAGATATTCTAAGTAGAGCCAGACTCTCTGAGCAAAGGAAACAGTCCTACAAACAGAGCCGAGAGAAAGAGGAGAGAAATACAAACACAGAAACCAGCAACCTTCTTACACACACACACTACATTTAATCATAAAAATATATTCCAAACAGGTTCCAGAGGCTGTCCTAGGGAGGGATGTTTGAAATATATATATCCTTGAAATGTTAACTGTCAGATCACTCAAGAAATGGCTCTGCTTGAACAGACTTTTCTGGACCTTCCTTTCATGAATGTTGAAAACAGAATTTTCACAGGACAAAGCAAACCAAGACGGGTGACAATTGTTCTTCAAGTCCGTTTCCTATTCTCTTCTTCTATATTTCCCCCACAGCCTTATTCTCATGCCAGCTGCATCCCCCACCTCCCTATTTTCTTGGAGAGTACCTTCTGGAAACTTGGAGGGTATTGCTTTCATTGCATGGGGTCAGGGGTATAAGGAGAGGTAGGAGAATGGAGGACATGTAGTGGGTGAATAGAAAGTGTAGAGACTGAAGATCTATGATCAGAATATTCTAGTTACTACAGGGCTGGTGAGCTTGTCACCTAATCAATTCTGGGTCACAATCTTCTCATCTGTATAATGGAAATAGTACTTATCACTGCACAGGGATATGGTGAGGATTTGCATTGATAAACCAGTTCCCATTAAATTGATTCTGACTCATGGTGACTCCTTGTGTGTCTCGGTAGCACTGTGCTCTGTAGAGTTTTCAATGCTGATTTTTCAGAAGTAGATCAGCAGGGCTTTCTTTCAAGACAACTCTGGATGGACTCAAACTGACAACCTTTGATTAGCAACCTAATGTGTTAACTTTTTGCCCCATCCTGGGATAGCCCATTACCATCCAGTCGATTCTGACTCATAGTGACCCTGTAGGACAGTTTCCATGGCTGTAATCTTTATGAAAGCAAACTGCCACATCTTTCTCAGACTGCCACATCCTTCTCCCAGAGTGGCTGGACCACTGACCTTTTGGTTAGCAACGAAATGCTAAACCACTGAGCCATAAGGGCTCCTACACCCAGGGACATAATGGATGTAAATGCATGGTGTGTTTTCCGGTCCTTGAGAAAACTTTGAATATTCTTTTCTTCCTGAGCATGAAGGCAACCCCAGAAGGCTGCCCAGACAGCCTCTTGTGCCTGGGCCACATTCCCCAAGGATCACTGTTATTCTCTTCTTTAAAATTTCCATTTCTCTCAACTTTTTGATAAAAAAAAAAAAAAAGAAAGAAAAGAAAAGAAAAAAAGAGGTGGGCTTGGAGACAAGTAGAGAAAAAGAAAGAGAGGGAACATGATGAAAGAGCTTAGTATAGTTGAGAGAATGGGAAGTCACGGGGAGTGAACATGCATCAAAGGGCTTCTCTGTGCAAAATGCTATGTGATATACTTTGTGAAATCTCATTCAACCCTACCAGCATCCCTGCTAGGAGGTCAGTACTATTACCCCATATTACAGAAGGGGAAAATGAGGCTCAGAGTTACAACGATTTGCTCAGAATCACACTGCTGGAATTCTATCAGACCTGTCTTTTCCACATCTGAACTAGAAAGTCATCAGCACACCTCAATGCTAGTCCTGCCTTTTTCACTCATTTACTGTGTGACCTTGGGCAAATTGTCTTACATCTCTGGGCTTTTGTTTTCTCACCTATAAAAAGTGACAGGGGGTTTGGTGGTTAGATGAGAGATCCCACTTCTAAAACTTTATGATTAGAGTCAATTGTTCTTTTTCTTTTTTTTCTTTTTTTTTTGTGGTGATTTTTTTTTTAAGGATGTCATACATGATTTAATATATTTCTGTAACTGTTTTAGAAAAGTTATTTTTTTTAATTTTGACTTTTTTTCTTTTTTTTATTGTGATTTGGGTGAAGGTTTACAGAGCAAATATACTTTCCATACAGTGGTTCACATACACTTTGTCTCATGACATTGACCACAGTTTACCACAATGCAACAGCTCCCCTCCCACTTTCTCCCCATAGTTACCTCTTCCCTGTGTCCATCTTTCCACGCACTCCTGTCCCCTGAGCTGTCTCGTGTGCATAAGCAGCCCTTCTTTCTCCCATGATTGTTCTCTCCAAGGAGTGTATCTACCCGAGGTAAATGTTCAACTCATCTGCCTGTCCTCTGCCCGGCTGGAAACCACAGGTGTGGGTTCAATTCCAGACCTGAAGGGCAGGTAGGGGCCATAGTCTCAGTGGTCCCACCAGGCTCTATTGGACCAGCAAACGTGGTCCCCACCATTTTTTATTTTTCTCCAAATGATTTTGAGTTTTATTCCACATTGTTCTCCCCCTCTATCAAGGATCTCCTACATAGATCCCCTTCCAAGTGGATGACAGTGGTAGCCAGGCACCATCTAGTTCTTCTGGTCTCACAGTTATTTAGGCTGCAGATCAGATGGTGTACCAGTTGCTAGGACTAATTGTTTCCATGAGTTTTGGTTTTCTTCATTCTTCTTTGCTCTGGACAAGGAGAGACCTATCATTGCATCTAGATGGCAGCTTGCTAGCTTTTAAGATCACAGTCACTACTCGCCAAAGTAGGAAGTGGAACAATGTTTTGTATAGTATGTTATGCCAATTGAGCTTGATGTCCACTGTGACTATGGTCCCAAGCCCGCAGGTTCAATTACTCGGTCCCTCTTGGTAGCTGGCTGTGACCAAGCCGTGACCACAACCTTGCCCCTTGTCACCTCTACCATACACCTGGGAATTCTGATCATTCACATAAACTTATAGGACCATTGTCTGCCAACCCTATATATG
>NW_006921762.1:640418-641358 GCF_000298275.1 Orycteropus afer afer
AATCTACTTCCATAGAGATACCACCTTGAAAACCCAAGGAGGGGTCGCTATAAGTTGCAATCAACTTGATGGCAGTGAGTTTTTTGTTTGTTTGTTTGTTTGGTGGGTGATTAACAGGAATACCTTTCCAAAGATAAAGGAAAGTTTATGACTTGAAAGATAGAAAGGAGGGTAAGAGCTAAGGATTGGATTTGTCCCCAGCCCACTGGGGAGTAGGTTGAAAAGGAGGGGAAGATAGTTGAGTTCCTGGAGCTATGGAAAGACAGATTAGGGAGATAGACAGGTAGCAACAGTGGACAAGTGAGCCTAAGGATTTAACATATGGTGGGCTCTCAGGGGAGAGAAAGGAGAGGAGGATGACAACAACTCAACCATCTTGTGTTAAGGGCCTAGCATATGTCAGACTTTGTATCCCATTTTATCTCACAAAAACATTACACCAAGGACATTGGAGATTTATTGGTAGAATTCTCACCTTCCACACAGGGGACCCAGGTTTGATTTCCAGCCAATGCACCTCATGTGCAAACACCACTTACCTTCCAGTGGAGGTTTGCATGTCGCTATGACGTTGAGCTCAAGCATAACAATGATTGTGAGGATGGTGCAGGACCAGGCAGTTTTTGTTCTGTTGCACATAGGATCTCTATGAGTTAGAACCAACTTGACAGCACCTAACAACATGATGCTGAACAGGTTTCAGTGGAGCTTCCAGAATACAATGGATTAGGAAGAAAGACATGGTGATCTGCTTCTGAAAAATCAGCCAGTAAGAACCCTGTACAAAATGGTCTGATGTGCAACCTATCATGGGGCTGGCACAGGACTGGGCCTTTAAAATTCTATTTATATAGCGTTAAGGGTAGATTCAGGGAAGATAACAACAGGAAGAGTCTTTATATCAGTCTTTTTTTTTTTCTTCTTTATTTTTTATTTTTTT
>NW_006921762.1:642203-656608 GCF_000298275.1 Orycteropus afer afer
GGCTGCTGAGCAATGACACAGCTACATGCAGGGTCCAAGCATGCCATAAGCTAGAGACCATTCTCAAAGCTTCTCCTTATATACAGGAAGCAGACCAAATAACCAAAGGCAGCTACTCAGCTGCTCCCAGTAGATTCCACCATGGAGTTGATTACCAGTCTCATCCTGGGGAATACTACATCCAGCTGCCCAGCCACTCATCCAGGCCTAGCCAAGTTGTCATACAAACATAATCCTCACAATTCCACCCCTTATCAACTTGGCACCTGTGCAGATCTTCAATGGGTGGTATCTGTACAGGTCTCCTCCACTGGGTGGCTCCAGTCCCGTAGTTCCTGAATAGTGACCTCACCCTCTTGGCCTAGAAACGGCCTGTTCCTCTCCCTCTGGGGCATGGCAGCCCCGCCCCCTCTCTCTTGGGCAGGGGCTATGGCTCCATCCCACTGGCTCACATGAACGAGCAGCCCCACACTCCAGAACCAAGTTGGTGAAGGCCTGGCTCTTTGAAACCTAGGGGGCTGTGGTCATTCCACCCCCAAAGGCCATGGTCCTACCCTTAAGGCTGAGGCAGCTCTGCTTCCATTTCCTTGGTCTCTCCACTTCTGCCGATTAATGCCCGAGACAACTCACTCCGCCAGGAAGCTGCCTAACCAAAGGCATCAAGCTTTCTCCTCCGTGGGCTGGTAAGGCTGTCGCTGTCTCATACTGGTTCTCTCGGCTCTGCTCCTGCCATCTCTCATGCAGATCTCTTGCCGTCTGTTCTTCCATATGCCTGGGTCTCTCTGCCAGGGTCTCGGGTCAAGGACGCACTCCACTCTTGTTTGTTAAGGCCATCCCATTTGTGATATATTTCTTGTCAGAGCGGCACTAGGTAGGCTGCACATTGGATGGTGTACCAGTCGCTAGGACTGATTGTATCCATAAATTTTTGGTTTTCTTCATTCTTCTTTGCTCTGGACGAGGAGACACCCATTGTTGCATCTAGATGGCAGCTTGCAAGCTTTTAAGATCCCATGTTCTACTCACCAAAGTAGGAGGTGGAACAATGTTTTGTATAGTATGTTATGCCAATTGAGCTTGATGTCCCCTGTGACTATGGTCCCGAGCCCACAGGTTCAACTACTCGGTCCCTCTGGTAGCTGGCTGTGACCAAGCAGTGACTACCACCTTGCCCCTTGCATAAACTTATAGGACCATTGTCTGCCAACCCTATACATGTTCTTGGGTACAATCCCTGCCTCACAGACATACCTACTAGTTCAGCCTGTTCAACCATCTGTCCACCCATCTACCCACCCATATACCCATGTTTGCCTTCACTAACAATGCAGTACTATATGTGCAAAAGGGTTCATCTTTGTTGTCTGTACCTCCCATGTACCTCTCTTTGTCTTTCTCTTCTTCAATGACACCATATTGATCACACACATTTGGTACATTGCCCTTCTCCTTACCCAAATCAATACTTAACTCTATCTATCTAACAGTGTTCCCTCTCTTCTCCTCCCACCGCTGGTAACCAACAAAGAAAATTTCCTTCCATAGACAAACCTTTCCTTGACTTTTACAATAACAGACTAATACAATATTTTTGTCTTTTTGTAATTGACTTATTTCACTCAGCATAATGTCCTCCAAGTTCATCCATGTTATGTGGTGTTTTGCAGATTCTACATTATTCTTTAGCATTGCATAGTATTCCATTGTGTGTATGTACTGTAGTTTGGTTATCCATTCCTCAGTTGATGGACACCTAGGTTGTTTCCATCTTTTGGCTATTTCTTTATATCAGTCTTAAGATAGCATTCCCAGTTACATTTCATATATAAGTAAATTGTTGAGGCTCAGGGAAGTTAAACAATTTGGCAAGATCATACAGTTTATAAGTAGAGCTGGGAGTTGAACCCACATAGGAATGATCACAAAGTTTCTGCTAAGGGAAGGAGGTCAAGAAAGGGTGAGAGCAGAGAGGCTCTAGGACAGGAAGAAATGGTTGCTTACACCAAAGCCACCTAGGCCCTAATACCTTTGAGTCCAGAGTGTTTGTCAGAGCTTTTAGCCAGAAGTTGCCCAGCTGAAAATCCCTTGGAGCTCAATCAGAGGGCTCAAGGTCAAGGCCAGATCTGTTTGAGTTCCCTTTGTCACATTAGCTACATGGTGGGGCTGGAGTCTTCCCAGTGGTGCCCTCTCTGCCCCTTGCACCAGCCAAGAAATGAGTCAAGGTCATGGTGAGTTCTTGGCTGCATAGACATATCCATATGGATTCCTGCAATTCCTGGGCCACCTGCTCATGAAGAACCCCAGCCTACCATCCACCAGTACAGGAGTTCACAGAGGAGGGGTTGGGCCAAGGGAGGGCTTGAGAGAACCTGGCTTTGCCCCAAATGCACATTTGTGGCTGGGCATTTCCTCCCAACAAATAAACAAACAATCATTATTTTCTCCAGCCAAGTGGAAGCTGGCCACAGAGCTCTCAGCAAGACAGCAATAACAGCAGGTTATCGACAGACAGGGAGCGCTTAATAGGCCACAGACCGATGAGAATCTGAGATGGATGAGGGCTGTGCTATCGATTATCGGGGAGCTCCCCCAGCTTCCCCAGAGGGTCTTCTACCCTCTGTTTCCTCTGCTGGGCAGAGTTCCAATGGCTCTCCAGGCAGTTAGCTGCACTGTGGGGAGGGCTGTGCCCATCCACCCACATTCCAAGGGGAAGGCATATATTTGTATTTATGGGAAACATGATATAGACTATCAAAGTATATGACTTCAGCTACAAAATTTGACAGGTGATGGGTTCTATTTTCCTTCTACAATAGTGTAAAAATGGAAAACAACTACAACCAAAGAAGTTTTTCCCCACCCCATTCTTATCCTTTCATAGCTGGAGTTTTCTGGCTCAGCCCAGGGCTCTCAGGAGTGGGCAGTACCCTGCCTTCACTGGAGTGTACAGAGTATGGAATTGGGAGGCCCGCCAAGCTGATCAAGATCCATGGGGCCACAGAGATTGAGTGTCACCCTTAAATCTGTGTGATCCATACATAGCACTGAAGAGATACTTGTATGGTCTTTCACATGTACAGTTCACAGCGTTGAAGAGAGTTATGCACGTCAAGTACCAGGCTTCTTGCTTTGCTCCACCCTTTCACTGCTGTGGTAGCAGAGGTTTCTATTTGGGCTCATCTGCACAGTGATGAGAAGAACCCCTTGGTTTCCCTGCCTTCACCCTCTCTGGATTCCCAGGACCCAGTGAGCAGCCCTGTTTCCTCAACACAGGAGCAGCTCATTCAAAACAGAGGGAAGGGAAGCCGCCTGCCCTGACCACTGACCTACAAGGCCATGCCCTCCAGATCCCTCCTAAGGAGGACGTCCTGGCGACATACATTCCCAAACTTAAGCACACATCGAGGGACAACTGACCATTCAAGAGCAGCTCCTCCATGCCCCATGCCCAGGGGCAGAGTACCCAGTAATCAAGGTTAGCGTGGCTTACTTGTGCTTACTTACTAATGTGTATTAAACAGTTTCACATCTTTGATGTGATGAAACCCATGTAAAATTGTTCACTGCAGATTAGTAAACAAGCACAACTAAGCCAATGCTTACCTTGTTTACTGGATAATCTGCCCTGTCAGGGATTGTAAATTTGAAAAGATACTTTGATTCTGTAGGAAGGTGCTTTGGGGTTGGAAGAGAGACAGATGCCAGCCATCAACTATAGCAGAATCTTTGATGTAGTGAAAAATATGTAAAATTTTTACTACAGATTAGTAAGTAAGCACAAGTAAGCCTGAGCTTACCTTGCTTACTGAGTATTCTACCCCTTCCCATGCCTCTCATTGAGAAAGCTGTCAGGACCCCACTATGAGTGGTCAGGTCTCACTCCCCCTATGGCTGGTCTGGGGCCTCCCCTCTGATCGCCTTGATGGAACCATAAGCTGAATTTAATTATGACCTTCAAGACTTTCCCAGGAAAGTCACCAGGATGGTTAGGGGTCCTGGGAACAGTCCCAGGGGTGAGATAGAGGAGCTGGAATTAGCCTGAAGAGTAGGGGGGCTGGGGGAAGGAATGAAACTTTCCAGCATGTGGGTGGCTGTCATTGGGCAATTTTCTCTACTGTCAGAAATATCATGGGTTTGACAGTAAGTATGGAAGCCAGAGCTTCCTGAGGGAGACATCTGCTTCCAAGTGGGACCAATGAGGTGAATCGCATCTTCCATTTTGGGATCACTTATACCCAGGTGAGAGAACCATTTTATTAGAATGGTTTATGTGCAGGTCTGGTAGGAGGTTGGGGCATGAATAGAAAAAAACCTCTCAAGGCTTCTGTTAGTCTATGATGGAGAGCTTCCCTGTTGGGATGAGGGGTCAAGAGCAGCTGTGGGAGAGGTCTCTCAGGACAAATAATGAGGGTTACTCAACAGTACAAATGTCAATGTGTGGCTACTGTAGGAGCCAAGAAATCCTGAAGTACAAACCCCAGCTCTTCCAGGTGGAGAATAAGAAGGAATCAGACTAAAGCGTGAAACTATGCACTTACTGCACAAAATATAAGCTGAATTGTGAGTGTGGAGAAAGGAAGCCAGATTAAGCAAGGACCTAGGAAGTTACAGGGTTAGAGGAAGCTGGAGAAGAAGCCAGTTTTGCTGAAGGGCTCTGAGTAGGAGAGTAAGGTGATGGAATGAGCCCAGCCTTAGGGGCAGGGCACACATAGGCTCCAGCTCTGGACATGCAACTTCTCTTTTCAGAACGTCAGTTTTTCACCTATTCAATGGGGGAACTCTTGGGTTGTTGAGAGGAAGAAATGTGATAATTATTTAAAGTCCATCGCACAGTATTTGTTACTCAAGAAACACTCAATAAAGGACAGAATGATGGCTAAGGTTGAGATGCCCACTCTTCTATCACAGTTTTGCCAGGTTTTAAAAACCAAGTCTCAGTGGGGTGGGGCAGAGACTGGGTCCAGAGGAATGTATAAGGCACAAAGTAGGGACAGGAAGCAGATTAGCTGGATCATACCATACATAGAGCTCAGCAGTGGAGCCCAGAAAGGTGGGTTAAGAAAGGCAATTTAGAGGTAAGCCTAGTAAGTCAGATATGGGGAAGGTAATTTGACTCATCATCACTCATGTCAGTTTGTCCTACTGTGGTGGGTTGAGTGTTACTATGATACTAGAAGCTATGCCCCTGGTATTTCAAATACCATCAAGGTCACCCATGGTGAATGGGCTTCAGCAGAGCTTCCAGACTAAGAAAGACAAGGAAGAAAGGCCTGACAATCTACTTTCTAAAATTAGCCTATGAGAACCCTATAGATCACAACAGAATATTGATTGATATAATGCTAAAGATGAACTGCCTAGACTGGAAGGGCCACAAAATATGCAGTGTCTGTAACAATGCACTTGAGTAAACCAATGTGGTGAAGATGGTACAAGACTGGGCAACATTTCAATATGGGGGTCACCATGAGTCAGAACCTAGTTGATGGCAACTAATAATAAAATTTGACTCAAAATGTCTGAGTTGGTTGAACCCCTGAGTTGCAGGGACCCAATTTAAGCTGAAGTAGAGATATTTTAAAAAATGTTATTGGAAAAGTTTATTGTATTTAGATATAGGCAGCTAGACTCTATTAGATAATCCTGATTTTGTCATTAGCATTCAAAGCACCACCGTCTAATGCCCTCCTTCTCACTATTAGGCCTGATGAGGGTGAGACCTTGTCCATGGCAATGTTGTAGGCCTCTCCATAGCTTGTCAAATTTGATTCCTATTCCATGATAAACACTAGGATGGCACTATGCTCAGTTATCCTCCTGGCCCACTCTGTAGCCAAGGGAATTGGATATGAATCAAGGTGATCCTGGGGATAGTCTCTTTTCAAGGCACATAAGCTGTCTTTGGGGTTGTCGTGTCTTGGATCTCTGGAATATGGTGACATGAGATTTTCATTTTTCTTGTGTCTATAGACCCTTTGAGAGGAGACCTAGTGGCATAGTAGTTAAATGCCCAGTTGCTAACCAAAAGGGCAGCAGTTCAAATCCACCAGCTGTTCCATGGAAGAAAGATGTGGTAGTCTGCTTCTGTGAAGATTTACAGTCTTGGAAATTCATAGGGTTACTACTATGAGTTGGAATTGACTTGACAACCCTAGGTTTCATTTTTCATTTTTTGGTATAAACTCTTCAGCACAGCATTTTTGGCCTTCAAATCTCTACTTTGGCTTTGGACTTGAGAGAAGCAATCCTTATTGCTTTCAACACTATATTCACAAGAAGAAGTATCTGACCCTATCTGATGACCTGGTATAGGGAGTTGGTCTTCAGTGGAGAAGGGGATGTTGGCCAAGGAAGGAGGGTTTTTCATGCTTCCCTGACAAAAGGAAAAGGGAGAAGAATACAGCACTCAGCCACCATTTCCTTAGCCTCACACATAAAGTAATGGAAAGGGGTCTGCAGATGAAGCAGAAGACGCTGTTTCCCCAAGGACCTCTGTGAGAAGGGGAAAAGCATCCTCTAGAACAAAGAACAACTCCCCACAGCAGTGGCCGTGTAAGGTGCCATCTTCTAGGGGCTTCAATTCATCAATGAGGGTGGGGGATGGGGAGGGTAAAAGGATATGAGAAAGCATTGCACAAGCTCATATGAGTTTGGGAGAGGGAGGGTTGGGGGACCCTACATTAGCAGGTGAAATACCAGCCAGCAAAGCCTAGATGATGACAAGGATGTGGTTCCATTGTGATCCATAATTTGTAAGGGCTGGGGATTCTCATGAAGTATGTCGTAGCAGAGTCCTCTCTGTTTCACACCCCAAAACCAAATGGCGGCAGATGGCTCTGATAGAGAAAGAGCAAACTGATGAATTGCTTTCTATTTTCACACTAAACAAGTCCATTAACTGGTCACTTGTTTTCTTTTTAAGCTGTGTTTCAATCCCAGCCATTAATCATCATTAATAAGTTATAAAGGTGGTTGAACTTCACAACTTTGACAGTTTACATCAGGGAACCAAGCCACAGGCAACTTACTTTTGCAGTCTGTTATGAATTAGGCTAACAGATCTCTCTGGCCTGGCCAGTGTCCACACAATAGTTTTTTGCTGGATGTCACCAACAGAATCCTTGCCCCATCTTCTGGTCCAAAAGTATAAGTAGTGTGCTATATTCCAGAGTGTTTTTTCTAGGTAGGCTTCCCCCTCCTGTACCAAATTCTTACCAAAACCCAAACCCTTGTAACTGTTTCTGGAAACCGTGACAAAAAGGCCTAGAGTCTGGCTCTGGCTTTATAGTCCTTCCCGATGCCCAGTTTCAGCCCCAGACTCTTCCTTTGATTCCTAGAGTCCACCTGGGCTCCTTGGCCGGTGACCTGATCTGATATTGGTCTGATTTTCTTGGACTTCTGATTTTCTCAATGGAGGAACTTGTAGACAGTCCAGGAGCCTGATGGTGCTTCTGGGAACAGCCACAATTACATTAGGCACTATAATAAGAGCAAACAGCATTTAACCTATAGGGACACATGCACAAATAAAACAATAATTAGCACTTCTCTAATTGCGCTTTCCTACTGTGAATGAAGACATATAAAAAGTGCCCACATCACACAGATAAGCCACACTGTGCACTAGAACTAGCAAAGCAGAGATGGCATGCTCTCTCCACGCATGAGTGGAGCACCCAAGTGTTTATAAGTCAAGTCAGGGAAAATGGAAAGAGCTGTGACCAAATCAAAACCAACTTAACATTTCCAGGCATGTCTCTCTCTGCAGTTATTGTCTTATCAAAGATTTATATCTGTCTCGTAAGTATCTTTAAATCCTTGGTCTCTTGTGAGGCCTAAAGCCAAGAATTGACATTTCTTCAATGTAAATAGGAAATATTACAGAATGAGTTTAGGTCGGTTTCTTAAGAAATTGCTTTCTTGACTTTTAACCCTGCAGTCTTGCTGACTATTTAATTCTACTTACAATTGCTCTGGAACAAGCCTATGATTTCTCATATACCCAGGGTAACTTCAATATGACACTACAGCTTGAAAACAAACCATCCACCTCTCCAAATAGAGGCACAGGTCTGCTGGTGTCAAGTCGCAATATAAACTCAAAGGTACTGGGAAGAGGAGGGTGGGTCTGAGGGAGAATCACTTGTGTGTGGGTCGGGGCAGCAATGCCAAGCCTATAAGCGAATTGCATTCACAACTTACCCAGTCAGGCGTCTGGCACTCAGAAGACCTTTCCCACAGAAACAATATCAGTGATGGGAGCTGGGTCCTGGGCCAGTTCCCAGGCACATGTTACAACCATGATGTCTTTGGGATCTTCTGTGGCTACTGCTCCTCACCCTCTATAGAATAGTTACTCTGTGCCAGGTATTATAAAGCATCTTAGAAATAGTCTCTCTTTTAATCTAGCTGTATGACATTGGTGATGGTGACCTTAAGTAATAAGGCAAGTGTTAAAGCATAGGTAGATGAAGGCCCTTGCTTAAATCACATGGCTATAGAGCCATGTGCGACTGTAGTTGTAGAAGTGTTACCTGGGGAACAAGGACCCACCTGTGGCCACCCAGCCCATGTATCTGTGGTTTGGAGCAGAGGGATTGGGGTTGTGTGTGTGTATGTAGCAGAAAGAAGGACTCTGGGTTGAGGAGCAGGAAGAAGCTGGGAAGAGGGGAATTAGGAAAGGGAATGGAGAGGAGGATATTTGAAGGCCATTTACCTCTCTCTTCCTCCACTTTCCAGTCTCCTGTGAGTCCCCCCAATTTTCCTCTCCTTATCTCAATTCTCCTTCTTCCCTCCTCTTCCCTTTCTCTTCACCTCCTCTCTATCCCTCGGCTGCTGTCCCTGCCTTAGGCAGGCTCCAGGGTGAAGTGAGACTCAGGGACCCATGGCCCCAGAGCTGAGGGCATGGAGGAACAGGGAGGGCAGTTGGGTGCCTGTAGTTCATGTGTCCTGGCCACACCGGGCACTGACTGACAAGAGCTGGGATGCCACACACACCTACTCCTTTGTCAGCTCAATGAGCAAGGAGCCACCCAGAACGTGCTGAGCGTGGGGCCCCCTTCTTTATGGAAGTCCAGGTAGGAAGCTCACAGGGAATCTTTTAGGCTGACAAAAGCAGATAAAGTGCAAGTGAGTGTGTGTGTATGCATATGTGTAAGGAGCATAGTTAGTTTCATCACAAACAAGCTCACCAAAGGTTACCTGAACTATGGAGTTCCCAGATACACTTAAATCATTATTCAGATATTAGATAATTTACACACTGATTTTCAGAGATATTGCACAAAGTGAGAGGTATTTGTGGACATGAGAACTAAGGAAATACAACAGTTTCTTTCCTTTTCTGAGACTTTGCCCCCCCCCCCCTTTTATTCTCAGTCTCCATTTTCCCAAATCATTGGAGTATTTGAGTTTCTTTGCTTCATTGAACAAGAGAATCACTGCCCTGGAACACCTGTTTACTTATCTGCATGCTTATAGACTGTGAGATCCCTGTGGGCAGAGACTGGGTCTGTCTTTACTATCGTACCTCCAGGGTCTGTGCACACTTACTGATGCAAGGTCCTAACCAGTTGCCATTGAGTCGATTCCGACTCATGGCAACCCCATGTGTGTGCTCCATAGGGTTGGCAATGGCTGATTCTGAAGTAGATTGCTAGGCCATTCTTTGAAGGCATCTCTGGGTGGACTTGAACACCCAACCTTTTGGGGAACAGCCAAGTGCATAAACTGTTTGCACCACCAAGGGACTCTGGCAGAGAGTAGGAGCATTGATAGAAGAATGAATGGGGTGCCCTTCCCACATTTCTCTGCTCTCTTCCTTCCCTGTCCTCATGCCCCACCCTTCTGTCACCCAGGCTCAGGGACAGTGATTTTATTTTCCATCTCTTGCCCTCTTGCCCCTTGCTCCCAGGCTCCACAGTGGAATTGGGAGGTGGAATGTGGCCTTTGGGCCTGTAGTAGGGGAAGATGGAGAGAGTTGGAGGCCTTGTTTTTCTCCTCAGTGTCCAGCATTGTTCAGGCTTCAGCTGATGGTCTTTGGGAGCTGGTATCTCTGAGCTAAGAGGCCTACTGAGAGGAGGGGCTATTTCTGGATCAGAGGAGAGTAAGCTGCTGAGGTTGGTTGGGAGGGTATTTATAGAGCCAACCTTGGAGGGCAGGGATGCTCAGATCCCTGGAACCGCTTCCTGTTTAGAATTTTCCAAAGATAGATCAGTGTGGCATCTGGTGCAAGGCAAGGTACATTAATTCCTTTTAAATCTATCAAGAATTTTCTTATAATATATGCTGACCAATTTTCTTAGGGCTATTTCTTCCTTCTCCCCTCACCACTCTGCTGCTACTCTCAGATGTCCCTGGATAAGAATTCATTACCAGGAAACTGAGATAGCAAAATAGTAAGTAACTTACTTAGATGGACCTAGCATCTCCATAACATGCTCTATCAAGGGCTAGAATCAGTAGCAGGTGAAAGAAAGGGGAAAGCAACTAATATCTTTTCAATGCCTGTCATACAGGAATATTGTTCTGGGTGATTTATCCATTTAACCTTGCACCATCACTATGTTATATTGCCCATTTTACAGATGAGGAAAGTAAAGCTCAGTGATTTGCCTCAGATCACTCTAAACTGATGGACTTAAGGTGCTACTCACCCAACCTAGCCTCAGAGACTAAGAAGGAAGGTAGGAGAATAGTGGTACTTGTCACCAAGTTTCAGATGTATGTTTAGAATAATTATGCCCCAAACTAATGGGCTGTAAGGTAATATTTGGTGCCTACCATGTGACTGCTCGTATCATTCATCTTTTTCCCTGAAATGAGAATAATTCTGCAAACCAGGCCTGGTTGGGCAGAACTTATAGGGGTGACAAGGTTCTCCTCTTGTCCAAAATATGCGGCCCCTCTCAGATATCTTGTGAAATGTCCTCTTCCCACTACCTACCTGTCACTCTCAGGTAAAAGAGGTAATAAAATCAATGGATGGATATTTGTTGAACATGACCATGTACTAGGCAACATGTTTCCACTTACTCTAGCTTATCTTATCATCATGACAACCTTTAGATATAGTGTTTTTCTCTCCTGTTCATAGAGAAGGAAACTCAGGCTTGGAGAAGTTAAGTAACTTGCTCGATTTCTCACAGATTGTGAGAGGCCAAGCCAAGAGTCCAAACTTCTGTCCTGGCTAGAGCTTATTGACTTCCCAGCTCTGGCTGCATCTAGATGCCATGACCCAATCCAGGGCAATCCATCTGCTCTGGTGTTTTTGCTGCTTCCCAATTGACTGCTCCACATCTGACAGCATCGACTGTGCAGTGGCTAATAGGGTTTGATGGTTAAGGTGACCCAGCTCAGAGATGCTACAGCTTATTAGTCCCTATTCTGGAACATATACTGCCTTTCGGGTCAAGCTTATAAGTAACATCAAATGGTAGTGCATGAACATGAAACTGAGTGACCAGAGCTGCTGGTTGTAGGCTTATCTCTCTCCAGGCCTGGGGGGCATCTTTTGAGGCCTTCACCATCCTATATCAAGTTACCTGTAAAAGAAATAAACAAACAAACTCACTGCCATCGAGTCAATTATGACTCATAGTGACCCCCTTGGGGTTTCCGAGGAGGTAAATCTTTATGGAAGGAGATTGCCCAGTCTTCCTTCCACGGAGTGGCTGGTGTGTTTGAACTGCCAACCTTCTGGTTTGCAGTCAAATGCCTTAGGCACTATGCCACCAGGGCTTCTTAAGTTGCTGGTAGATAAGGCATACTTCCTGGGAAAGCAGGAGCAGGAGGCCACACAGTGTCAGATCAACTCTCACCATGAGTATGAGAACTTAGAGTCTGTAGCTTTCCAGCTCAGAATCTTCCAACCTGTGCTTCCTGATGACTTAAATCTACTCATCCTTCAAAGGCTGTCTGAAGCCCCTTCCTTCTAGAAAACTTCTCATTTCTCTCTTTCTTGACCAACTAGAATACATGTTGTATGCTCTAAACATTCTGACCTACTGGGGGTTCAATGAGCTTTAGAGTGCATATTCTAACCACTTAAGGAATTCCAGAATTCCTTTTCCATCTCCCCAGGCTGTGCCCATCTTCTAATTTGTTCACTAGTAGTAGTAGTTCTCCAAGTAGCCTATCCCTTGAGGGGATAGACCTAAGCATTATAAAATTCTTTCTCTTCTTGAACAGAAATATGCCTCCCTAAAACTGCCCTTCATTGGCCTTGGTTTACAGAGGCCTTCAGATATTTAAGGATGGCTGTCAGGTTCCTCTAGGTCTTCTCTACTCCAAGCAAAACTTGGAGCACCCATATGATATGGTCTCTAGACCTTTCACATTCCCCCAAACATAGCTTATCTATGTCCCTCTAGCATCTCAGGGAAGTGAGAAGTAAGCATGATTTTTCAGCAAGTGGAGAAAGCAAAATGCAAGTAGAATGTTTCCTAGAAACTGTGCCTTCAGAGGATTATGCCAAATTGGGCTATTTGCAGTTGTATTGGAGCACATATATTCAAAATATTTAAAAGACGTTATTTTAGCAATAACTCATAGAACACTAGGATTGTCTTCATTACCCTTGAAAAAATGACCAAGTCTCATTAAAAGCTTAGAATATACAAATTAAACAACCGCAGTTAAAAAAATAAAAACGCTTTCTTGCTAACATTTTACATTACTAAGCTGGAGGCTTTGTATTTATTGTAAGATGGGACCTGTGCAAAATTGCGGTGATCTGTGCCCCAGCTCAGGCTATGATCTAAATCAAGGCTCTTGCAAAACTATCCAAAGGTCAGACAGGATTGTTAGGAGACCAATCTTAGCTTTCTGAGGAGAAGGGCATGTTAGAGAAACATCATCAGGGTAGCGGGAGTTCGAGAAGAGAAGGATTGTGGAGCCCTACTGTGACAACACCCATCTGTCAGTTTGTCATACTGTGGCAGCTTATCAGTTGCTATGATGCTGAAAGCTATGCTACAGGTATTTCAAATGCCAAGCAGGGTCACTTATGGGAGACAGGTTTCAGTGGAGCTTCCAGACTAAGAGTAGGAAGAATGGCATGGAGGTGTGCTTCTGAAAATCAGCCAATGAAAACCCTATGGGCCACAACAGAACATTATTCGATAAAGTATTGGGCATTCTCAGGAAAGACCAGTAACTAGAGCAGGAAACTATATTTAGTAAAGTGGAAGGTCAGTGAAAATGAAAGAAACCCTCAATGATATGGATTTATACAATGGCTGCAACAATGGACTCAAACATACCAGTGATCACGAAGATTGCACAGAACCTGGCAATATTTCATTCATGAGGTTACCATGACTCAGAGCCAACTCACCATAAACTAACAATTGTGGAGCTGCATGTTTTTTATATAATATCTCAATTATTCCACAAACCAAAACGGCAAGGGACTATCATTATCAGGAAACTGAAACTCACCAAGATTAAATAACAAGATTACAGATAATCTGTTGAATACAAATCCATCCTCCTTTGGCTATAATACTTTCTTGTTCTTTCTCTTTTTGTTTCATATGAAAACCTCAGGTTGTACACAGGGAAGCTAAAAATTTAAGAGGCAGAGAAGAAATGGACAGAGTGGTCCAAGCAGAAGAGTGGTGCAAACAGATGCTGAAGGAGACATAGTTTCAGAAAGGACCAATTAATATTATCCATCTCTGTGAAGATGCCTGGTAAAATTAGAACCCCAAAAATGACCACTGTGTTTAATAATATGAAGACTGTGTTGACCTCAGTAGGAACAGACTCAATGAAAAGGATAGAGAGAGAAGCCTGATTAAAATGAATTGACAATAGGTTTGACAGGTGATGTTTCTACATATGTATTTATATGTGCTAAAATTTATCAATGAATACAGTAGAACACATAGGGAGCAAAGTTATGAAAACGTCTTAGCCATAACCAAATACCTTGAGGGAATGAATTGCTGGGCATGGGGGTTCGGGATCATATCTCAGGGGACACTAAAGTCAATTGGCATAACAAAGTCCATGAAGACAATGTTCCCCATCCTACTTTGGTGTGTAGTGACTGGGGTCTTACAAGCTTGTGGGTGGCCATCTAGGGTGCAACTATTGGTCTCTCCCCATCCAGAGCAAAAAAGAGTGAAGAAAATCAAAGATGCAAGGAAACAATTAGTCCAAAGAACTAATGGACCACTTGTGAACCCTTTCCTTCATGACTCTGAGACCAGAAGAACAAGATGGTGCCCAGGTACCACTGCCAACCACTCTGAAAGGGACAATAGGAGATCCTGGATGGAATGGGAGAAAATGTGGAACAAAACTCAAAATCATAAATATTGTTGTTGTTAAGTGCCATCGAGTCATTTCTGACTCATAGCGACCCCATGCACAGCAGAATGAAACACTGCCCGATCCCG
>NW_006921762.1:661194-666798 GCF_000298275.1 Orycteropus afer afer
CTCCTGCTCTTCCCACTGGCTACTTTGGGCATCACTGAGCTGTCTCTCCTCACCTGTAACCCTGGGGCTTACTGCTCTTCTGTCCAGGTTCCTGGCTTTTTATCCCCTTTCTCCTGCTCTCTCCTCACCTGTAACCCTGGGGTTACATCATAAATAGGCCAGGCTTATTGATCTGATAGAAACTGGTAGAACCCCCAAGACCATGACTCTTAGACATTCTTCAAACTCATCCCTGTGACTCAACTTTCAACCACATGATAGAAAGGCCTATAAGGTAAACAATAATACCAGACAGGTACATACTCAATAGAACTATATGAGGTCAAAAAGGGCAGCATTTGTCCAGGGATAAAGCTCAGAAGGTAGGAAGGAATAAGAAAAAGGATGAAGGGAAATGGTAAACACAGGGAGGAAATGGGATGAGTGCTATTATATTATGGGGATTGCAGTGAATGTTACCAAACAAAATATGTATGGATTTTTGAATGGAAAACAATTTGCTCTGTAAACTTTCACCCAATTATAATAAGAAAAAAAAAAAAAAGAAAGAAAGGAAGGAAGGAAGGAAGAAAGGAACAGAGAAAGAAAGGAATGGAGAAAGAAAGAAAGAAAATCTGAGGTTGCAGGAGATTGTGTGGTCCCTGATGGCTCAGACCATGCCTATTAGCCCTCCCACTCTCCCATTCCACCCTATGGAGAGGGCAGGCATACCAGAGGCACTCAAGAAAGCATTTTCATATGTATTTCATTGGTTCTGAGTGCTGTGTGGTGAGAGAAAGCAAGATCATGCTTGACTCCTGTGAGAAGCTGCCCTGCTTCTCACAAACTGGGAGAATATGTCCCTTTTTCCCTTTCTTCTCTTGGCCATTGGATGATCAGGCCTCTTTCCTTAATTTAACAAAGCAAGAGTAACACGTGCCCCCACATACCTCTCAAGGAAATTGAAGAGTCTCTTGGGTATAGTGGCATCATTATTATGATCATTATTAACAGCTATAATAATTTTAGCAGCCACTGATTGTCACTCAGAAGGAGTCTCTCAAACTCACCCTGGGTTGGTGCCTGTGACTCTTCACATTCCTATGCTCTTTACTTGTGGAAATGAGTAGAATTGCTTAGGAGCTCTTGCTGGAGTTTTGCAGGATCATGATCAAATTTCATATTAGGAAGCAGACTTAAGAGTCAGCTTTGTTTTCCTTTGTGTGGAGTTCCTTTCTTTACTCTTCAAATGTGCCTGCCAGGCCTACCTCCCTTGTATGTTTGCTGTGATTTGAAAAAGAGAGCAGGGTGCATAGGGAGCCCAGTGATATTGAATCGGCTTAATAGAGCCAATGGCAGATTCTGTCATTCAACTGTTTCCTAAGACCCAATGGTACAAGAGCAGGGGTTAGTAGGGGTGTGCGATAGTTGGAACTGTGTGTCAACTTGGCTGCACCACAATTCTGTGTGGTTTAAGCAATTGTTATGTGGGTTATTCTCATGATGGGATCAGATGTATATGTTTTGAGCAGCTAATCCATTGAAAGGGAGTTACCCTAGGGGTATGGCCTGCTTCCAATATATTTATGGACATCCTGGGAAGAGAGATATTCTTCTGTGGATCAGGATCCTGTTGTGCTGCCTACAACTCTCCGTGAGCGTACAATCCACCATTGGCCTGGAGATCTTGGATTCATCATTCATTGGAATCAACAGCTGGTACTGCCTGCCAACTTTGAACTCATCAGCCCTGCAGCTGCGTGAGTCAGGAAAAGCCACCAGCTTGATGTTTGATCCAAGAACGTGGGACTTGCCAACTTCTGTAAGTGTGTGAGCCATTTTCCTAAGATAAATTTCTCTTTCTCTACATGTATACATAAGCTTTATTGGTTTTGCTTCTCTAGAGAATCCAGCCTAACACAGGATGGGTCTGAACTGCAGGAAGTTAGAATTGATGGAGGAGAGGACACAGACCAGGTCAGGAGCTGTACCAAAACTCATCACCCTCTAGTTGACTCTGACTCATAGCAACCCTATCAGACAAAACAGAACTGCCCCATAGAGTTGCCAAGGGTGCAAATTTTATGGAAGCAGATGGCCATATCTTTCTCCTATGGAGCAATTGGTAGGTTTGAACTGCTGACTTTATAGTTAGCACGTGGTCACTTAACCACTGCACCACTATTCCTTTGACAAGCTGTAATAACCTAAGATTTTAGAGCGGTGGTTCTCAACCTTGAGTATGTCACAAGTTCTTGATCAAAATATAGATTTCTGGGACCCACTCTGGAGGTTCTGCCAACAATAATAGCTAACAATGTGCTCTGTCTATAGTGCCAAGGATGATCCTAAGAGGTTTACAAATATTAACTCATTTAGGGCTCACAACTGCCTGCACACTCTCTTCATTTTCCAGATGAAGCAACTGAAGGATAGAGAGCTGCTATAACTTGTCAAAGGACAGACCCAGGATTCAAAGAGTCCGTGTGCTTAGCTTACACCATTCTTCTTTCACTGGCTTGGGTGTTGTGTGAAGGGCCATGGAAAGTGCACTTTTTAACAAGTCTAGAGACTCCACTTTGATAGTTTGAGCTCTGATGCTGGGATGCTCAGCACGGCCTGCCTGCCCTCATCCATCAGTGAGACAGTAATGTAGTGACTTAACCTCCTCTGTAAAAATGGCCTGGTGACCCCAATCTCCTCAGGATCACCATCTGTCCAGTGACACAGTTGAAGTTGCAGAGAGGGGTGAGTCCAAGACAGCCAAGTTGGGTTCATCTGATGGTGTCTCCCACATCCAACACAACAGGCAGATCACCATGATCTCTATCCCTATAACAAATTACTGGAATTTTACTATCTGTAAGATATTGAACCACTGAGAGTCTGAGCTTTGAAAGGCACTGGGGATGCAGAGAGGAATAAGACCAGATCTTTGGATTTATTTGGCAGTGTCAAGGGATGCTCAATGAATTAAACCAACTCAAGTCTTGTCATGGACAATATAGTCTACACTCTCAGACTGGTGTATGACTCCACTCTTTTGTCTCTTCACTTTTCTAGACACATAGCCTCAGCCTCTCATTTTGTGTTATATATGTGAGCCCAGCTGTGGTAGTTAAGGTTGTGTGTCAGCTTGGCTGGGCCTGGTTGAGTGGCTGGGAAGCTGGTGGTAGTTATTCCCCATGATGAGCCTGGGAATCAACTCCATGGTGGGATCTACCACAAGCAGCTGAGTAGCTGCTTTAGGGATGTGGTCTGCTTCCCATATATAAGCAGCAGCTTTGGGAATGCTGTCTAGCTGTGGCACATTTGAACGTGCATGTAGCCGAGTCATTGTTCAGCAACCTGCCATGCTCTGCTGATCTTGGGACTTTCAATGGACTTGAATTAGTGGCCTGCCATGTTGTTTGGTAACATTGGAACTGTGCCTTTTTACTTGCCAACCTTGGGTTCATCAGCCTCAGCAGCCAGCAGCTATCTGAGTGAAGAAAAGCCTCCACCTTCAGTGGACTGGGAGCAGGAGGCAAAGCTGAAGCCCAAGGTTGAGGGGCTTTCACCCAGCCCCTAGAGCCTGGAACTTTGAACTCAGACTTATACCCTCCAAACTCTAAGAGAATAAACTCCTGTTTGTTAAAGCCATCCCATTTGTGGTATAGTCTTGTCAGATTGGCACTAGGTAACCAAAACACCAGCTTTTCCCAAAGGTCAAGCATTTGCATACCTTCTTCAAGGATTTTTATCCAAGAACCACCTGTGCATTGTTTACTTAATTGTTTGTTGTTGTTATGTGCTGTCAAATCGGACCCAACTCATAGCGACCCCTCCTTGGGTTTCCAAGGCAGTATCACTACAGAAGTAGATTGCCCCATCTTCCTTCTGAGGAGTGGCTGGTGGGTTTGAACTGCCAGCCTTCTGGTTGGCAGTCAAGTGCCTTAGCCACTATGCTACCAGAGCTCCCATTTACTTAATAGATAAGGCATTTGGTTGCTAACCAGAAGGTCAGCAGTTCAATCCCATCAGCTGCTTCCTGGGAGGAAGATGAGGCCATCTACTTCTGTAAAGACTTACAGCATTGGAAACCCACTGGGGGTCACTATGAGTCAGAATCCACTAGATGGCAGTGAGTTTGGTTTTTTTGGTTTGGCTTATTCTTTTAATTGACTCACAATTTTTTACTTTAAAATAATTATTTTAAAAAGACATTTTTGTGGTAGTTGTATTTTTCCTAGTACACAATATTTCCCAAGCACAGCATCCAGCCAGGGGTGAAATTCTGTCACTCAGCTGCCTCATAGCCCCAATGGAACAAGGGCAGGGATCACCAAAGGTGGGGCTGAGGGAAGTTAGAACAGAAGGAGGAAAGGAAGAATGGCATCCTTGTACCAGCTAGACTCATCTAGAGTACGTGTTCTGTGCTCTGGGAAACATAGCTTGGTTTTCTATACTAGTTATCCAGCTCCACTTGGCTAAGTCTTTGCACACACTGTTTGCTCTTTCTGGAACCTCTTGGTCCTTGTCTGCCTGAAGTACTTTGACTTTTCCTTAAGATTTTGCTCCAGTGTGGCCTCTTGGTGACACTATACTACACAGAGCTGTTCTCCCCATCTGGCCTCTAGAGCACTTTGAACATGCTACCATGTGCTCTCTGTTAGGAAGGTAGGGGCTGGAGGCTGTCTCTGCAACCCCAGTGCCTAGCAGAGTTTATTTATTTTTTAAAAAAGAATAATTTTTGGAATGGTCTATATGCATATATGTTGTTGTTGTTAGGTGCCATCGAGTCATCTCTGACTCATAGCGACCCTATGCACATCAGAATGAAATACTGCCCAGTCTTGTCCCAGACTCACAATCCTTGCTATACCTAAGGCTATCTTTGCAGCCACTGTGTCTACCCATCTCATTGAGGACCTTCCTCTTTTTCATTGACTCTCCACTTTACCAAGCATGATACCCTTCTCCAGGGAATGGTTCCTCTGACAATATGACCAAAGTAGGTGAGACGAAGTCTGGCCATTCTTGCTTCCAAGGAGCATTCTGGCTGCACTTCTTCCAAGACAGATTTGTTAGTCATTTTAGCAGACCATGGAACTCTTAGCATTCTTCTCCAACAACACAACTCAAAAGCAACAACTCTTCTTTGGTCTTCCTTATTCATTGTTCAGCTCTCACATGCATAAGAGGTGATTGAAAATACCATGGCCTGGGTTAGGTGCACCTTCGTCTTCAAGGAGACATTTTTGCTCTTCATCACTTGAAAGAGGTCTTTTGCAGTAGATTTTCTCAATGCAATATGTCATCTGATGTCTTGACTGCTGCTTCCATTGGTGTTAATTGTAGAACCAAGTAACATGAAGTCCTTGACTACTTCAATCTTTTCTCCATCCACCATGAAACTGTTCACTGGACCACTTGTGAGGATTTTTTTCTTCATATTGAGGTCCTTAATCTTCATCAGTAAGTGCTGCAAGTCATCCCACTTTCATCAAGTAAAATTGTGTCATCTTTTAAGACAAAAACCATCATAAGAGACAAAGAAGGACATTATATAATGATTAAAGGATCAATTGAACATGAAGATATAACCATAATAAATATTTATGGACCCAATGAAAGAGCCCCAAA
>NW_006921762.1:672003-681509 GCF_000298275.1 Orycteropus afer afer
ACAATTCTTCTGGTTTTCGGTCACTGGTGTTCAATGCATCAAGTCTATTCTTTAAATGGTGTCCAGATTCAGGGTGGATTCAAGGTCATATTTTGGCTCTCACGGATTTGTTTTGTCTTCAACTTCAAATTGAACTTGCATATGAGCAGTTGGGAGCTCTGGTAGCATCGTGTCTAAGGCCTTTGACTGCTAACCAGAAGGCTGGTGGTTCAAACCCACCAGCCACTCCTCAGAAGGAAGGCTGGGCAATCTACTTCCGTAGTGATACTGCCTTAGAAACCCAAGGAGGAATCACTATGAGTTGGGTCCAACTGTCTGTTCCACAATCAGCTTCTGATGTTGTTTTGGCTGAAGATATCAAACTTCTCTATCGCCTCTTGCCACAGATGTAGTCAATCTGATTCCTGTGTATTCCATCTGGTGAAATGCATGTGTATAGCCATTGCTTTTGTTGTTGAAAAAAGGTTATTTGCAATGAATAAGTCATTGATCTTGCAAAATTCCATCATGCGATTGATCTCCAGTGTTATTTCTATCACCAAGGTCATATTTTCCAACTACCGGTAACTCTTCTTTGTTTCCAACTTTTGCATTCCAGTCACCAGTGATAATAAACATATCTTGATTTCCTGTTTGGTCAATTTCAGAGTGCAGAAGTTGGTAAAAATCTTCAATTTCCTCAACTTTGGCTTTGGTGGTTGGTGCATAGATTTGAATAATAGTACTATTAACTGGTCTTCCTTGTAGGCATGTGGATATTATCCTGTCACTGACAGCGTTGTACTTCAGAACAGATCTTGAAACACTCTGTAATGATGAATGCTACCCTATTCCTCTTCAATTTGTCATTCCTGGCTTAGTAGATCATATGGTTGTCTGATTTAAAATGGCCAGAACCAGTCCATTTCAGCTCACTAATGCCTAAGGTATCAATATTTATGCATTCCATTTCATTTTTGACAACTTCCAGTTTTCGTAGATTCACACTTTGTACATTCCATGTTCCAATTATTAATGAATATTTGCATCTGTTTCTATTCATTTTGAGTCATGCCACATCAGCCTATGGAGGTCCTGAAAACTTTATCCATATGATTAAGGTTGCCTCTGCTCTGAGGAAATATTGAGTGCCTTCTGACCTCATGGGCTCATCTTCTGGCACTATATTGGACAATGTTTCAGGGCTATTCAGAAAGTTTTCCAATAATATATCAGACAGTGTTTCTCTGCTGTTCATAGGGTTTTCATTGGCCAATTGTTTGAGAAATAGATGGCCTCTTTCTTCTTCCAAGTCTGTCTTAGCCCAGAAGGCTGTTGGCATTTCGCAATACCAGTGGCATAGCCTCCAGTCTCACAGCAACACATAAGCCACTACAGGGCAACAAATTGACAGATCAGTTCATCTCCCTTAGTTTTCTTAACCCCTCTGCACCCACCTACCTTGGGCAATGGCCTTAAACTAGAGCTGCCCCCAAGTGAAAAGCAGCCTCCAAGCCTCAGGCCCTGACCTCAATATAGAGCTACCACTAAGTGAAAAGCAGCCTCCAAGACCTGGGCCCATCTACCTTGGGCCCCAGCCTTAAAATAAAGCTGCCCCCAAGTGAAAAGCAGCTTCCAAGCCCCAGGCCCACCTAACTCAGGCCCCAGTATTAATATAAAGCCACTGCCAAGTGAAAAGCAGCCTCCAAGCTCTGGCATATGTATGTCATTGTTATTATGTGTCATTGAGTCAGACGCGACTCATAGTGACCCCTCCTTGGGTTTCCGAGGTGATATCACTGTGGAAGTAGATTACCCAACCTTCCTTCCAAGGAGTGGCTGGTGGGTTTGAACTATCAGCCTTCTTGTTAGCAGTCAAGTGCCTTAGGCATTATGCTACCAAAGCTCCTGGGATACGTGTGTGTGTGTTTGTGTGTGTGTGTGTGTGTATAGATAGATAGATATAGATATATATAGAGAAATTTATGTCAAGGAAATGCCTCATGTAGTTCTAAGAGGCTGGCAAATCCCAAATCTGTGGGTCAAATTTCAAGCTGGAGGAATCTCCTGATTCATGCAGCCACAGGCGCTGTGAACCTAAGATTGGCAAGCAATACAGAAGGCTGCTGGCTTCAGAGGCTGATGTATCCAAGATCAGTAGGTAAAATGACAGGGTGTTGGTTCACAGGCTGTAAAGGCCACAATCCTAAGATTGGTAGGTGCTTGAACAATTTCTTTTAGAAATATCAGCATGAGGCTGGCCCCATGAGGCGGAGGTTAAAGATGTCCCAAATGTCCAAACTACCATGCCACTCCATCATTTCAGACATTAACTCCTCCTCCTCCTCCCAATAATTTCCCCAGTCTTAGGGTTCTGTATTTCGCTGTAATGCCTCACAGAACTCACAGATACCCAAGGGTTCGTCTCACATAGTAGTGGTGGAGGCTGGCAAGCTGGTGAGTTCCAGGTCCGTGAGTAGGTCTGGCGGATCCTCCCAACTCTCGGGGTTTGATGAACCTCAATCAGCAGATCAGATGACGGCTGCTGTCCCAAATCCAGGGGTGAGGTGAGGATGATCCAAGACACAAAGCTGGAGCAAGAGGAGAGTGAATCTTCCCAGGAGATTCGTAGGTATACCCTCAGGGAAGCTAACGGTGGTGACTTGAATTATACCCTCCAGCAAGGCAGAACTCAAGATACATTCCACCTGTGTTGCCCCAACAGAATTAACCTAAATCCCATCACAGAGTCGATTGCCAGTCATTATAGGGAATGACCACTACCAGCTGCCCAGCCAAGTTGATACCTGACCTTAACTATCACACCACCCCACATAGGCATGGATAATGGGATTTACAAAATATCACAGAATGGAGGACAATGGCTAGAAGGGCCACATCAAGCAATTCACTGCAGTAGGCAATACAGAAGGCCAGTGGTTCAAGTCCAGATGATGATAAGTCAGATGCAGAGTCTGGAGCAAAAAGCCAAAGAATTTTGCCAGAGCTTTTCCAAATGTATTGGAAGCAGGCCACATTCCAAAGGAACCTCCCTTTCAACTGATTGACTGCTCATAGTACATCTTATCATGGAGGTGATGATAGTATATCAGATCTCATCATAGAAGATGTCTACATCAAAACTGCTAAACCACTGAGAATCATGGCCCAGCCAAGCTGACACACAACCTTCACTATCACAGATACACATGCTAAGAAACATGCTGAGTTTTACATATATCGCTTCATTGAATCCTTGCAATAGTTTTTATCCCCATTTTACAGATGAGGAAACTGAGGCTTAAAGAGCTTAAATTACTTGTCCAGCATCATACACCAAGTGGGGATTTAAACTCAGGTCTGCAGTATTTCAGGATCTATGCATCTAAACATTGCCCCGTTCAGTAGTAATCGATGAAGGCAGCAGATATTTGGTGAATGAGTGTATGGAACAAATGAATGAATGAGTGATAGGTCTTAGAATGGTGCTCTCTAGGGTCATGGGCCCTGACTCACCAAGTGAGAGTTGACTGTAGGGATGTGTTAACTGTGTAGAATAGTATGCTCTAGTTGTAGAATGAGAAGGTAGGCCCAGAATTGTGAGCTGGCAGAAGAGAGAGGTAAATCAGTGTTGAAGGTGGTGGTACTTCTCTTACCCCAGTCTGAGCTTTAGAAAATGAGCTCCTTGAAGGTAGGGCTTGTTTTGTATCCTCACCATCCAGCCCTGTTCCTGGCAAAAAGCAGATGCTCAGGTTATGTCCACACAATTCATTCATTAAATCTGAAGTCATTTACTTCATTCATTCAATCGTTCATTCATGGTAGGGTGGTCCTTGGTTTCATAGCCCATTTTTGCAGAGGGCTATGGTAGCACAGGGAGCTCTGGTAGCATAGTGGCTACGGCACTTGACTGCTAACCAGAAGGCTGGCGGTTCAAATCCACCAGCCACTCCTCGGAAGGAAGATGGGGCAATCTACTTCTGTAGTGATACTGCCTCGGAAACCCAAGGAGGGGTTGCTATGAGTTGGGTCTGACTTGATGGCAAACAACAACAACAACAACATGGTAGCATAGTGCCTAAGGCATTTGACTGCTAACCATTAGGCTGGCGGTTCACACCCACCAGTCACTCCTCGGAAGGAAGACTGGGCAATCTACTTTGGTAGTGATACCGCCTCGGCAACCCAAGGAAGGGTCGCTATGAGTCGGGTCCAACTGGACTGCACATAACAACAACAACAACAACAACATGTATGCTCAGAGAGCAACATGGGACTTTGCTCCTCTGGACCTCCCTTTCTCTACTCTAAGCCTCGGCTATTAAACTGAATTCTTGGAGCTCTTCCAGTGCCAACATTCATGAGCCTAGGATCCAGCCAGGAGTGGGGCCTGCAGATCCCACTCTCTGAGGCACAGTTGCTGGTCTTCTGGAATGGGGCCGGGCCGTTAAAACCCTGTCCTGGTGTCTCTGCCTCCGGCAGGTGACTCCTGGCGCAGCTGGGAAAGTAAGCTGCTTCTTTTACCCAGACAGCAGGCATTGGAAATTATTCAGGAATAACAAACAGGCCAGAAACATTTGCATAAGGAATCACGCAGAACAATACGTGTTATTTAAACTATCTCTGGTTGGCAACAGAAGCAAAAAGCAGCTGAGATAAATCTGCAATGCAAATCAGCTTTATTTGGAGCAGAGCCTCAGCTTGTTTTGAGGTGGTGGGGGAAGCTGGTCCTGCAAGAGAGGAGGGGGAGGAAGAAAGCATTATTGTCTCTATCCCTCCCTCCTGGCTACACTTTCTCCGCCTGCCTCTTTTGCTCACGTACATTTTCTCATTTCTCTCCTTCTCTTCCTTGTTCAGAGATTAATGGAAACAATTTGTCTTCTAATGTGACTACAGCTTATGAATTCTTTGTCTCACTCTAATCCATTAAATTATCCACGTAATAAAATATGTATCCAGTGATTTCAGGTCATAATTTGATCTTCTAGGGAAAGGGGGGCGGGGTCCCTGAGCTGTTCTCATAGTTTGTTCTTCTTCATTTGTCTTTGTCATTTTTTTTTTTCTTTCTGCTTAATGATCTTCCCCTTTTCTCCGCTGTACTCCTATGCCCACCACACTTCCTCAATGTACTAGAGGAACCTGGTGAAAAGGACCATTGCAGAGCCCCGAGGTTCAGGGCAGCCCAGAGAGCTGAGAAGCAGACCACTCTCCCTTCATCACTTTTGGACCTCTAGGCAGTGAAGGTGGTCTCACTCCTGATAGAGTGGGGAGGCCCTGCCTCCGCAGGGACAGTCAGTTCTAGAGAATAAGGCTGCAGATCATCTTTAACTATCAAAGGCTGGAAGGGGCCTGTAAAACCTCAAGTCTCCTCAGTCTGTGGGCATGAAGAGGGCTCCAATTCACTCTTCACTGAGTGTTGTAGGTGGTAATAAGAAACTCCCTGCAAAATGCACTCCCAGCCCCAGTACTTCTGGGGAGTGTGTCTCCAAGATTCATCATCAGCTCTCCAGGACTCCCAATGTTGGGTGCCCTCAAAGCCCTTTAAGGAAGGCTTCATTTTAAGGGAGTCACTGGGTGGGACAAATGGTTAACTGCTTAGTCTGAACCCACCCAGAGACACCTCAGCAATCTGCTTCTGAAAGGTCACAGCCTTGAAAACTCTGTGGAGGATAGTTTTACTCTGCACCTGTGGAGTTGCCATGAGTTGAAATTGTCATGAGTTGTTATCATTGATAGCAATTACTTCGCTTTTCCCTGCCCCCTCCACCCCCTTTGTTTTTTCACTACTGCCTACCTTGAGGGGATGATCCTGGAACTGCAAACCCTGGCGGAGCCCTGTACTCAAAGCCCCGCAGTACTCCATGTGGAAGTTGTGGACATTGAATCCTCAAGGTCATAGTGTGTGATTATTCAGCTTATGGTCCGTGCAGGGCACCCAGCTAAGGGGTAGGGGAAAGGGTTGGATTGTGGGTGGAACCATGGGCCTTCCAGAACATGTGCGTGGAAGAAGAACCTTTTAATAATTTGTACAAAAGTGTCATAATGGCAGACTTGCTCTGCTTTTCCCTCCATTCTGGTTTGTATGTTGTATCCTGGACCCTGAATTCCGGTTCTCCAGTAACTCCACTAACGTGGGGCATCTTGTTGAAGTCTACTCCTTCAGCATCTGTCCCTGGGATGGACACTGAGGGCATAGGGCACACATGTCCACCAAGTGGCCAGGGATGCATACCTGAGAGAGAGAAGTCCTACCCATCCACCACAGTATGCAAAGCCTCACACTCAGTTTCCTGTAACAATTTCTCCAGTTCAAATGACATCCCCAGCTGTACCCCATCCCACCACCACCATCAGCCCCTCATGTAACAGAGGAAAGACTACATTGTTCAGTATCATGCTTGGAGGAGCCTATAGAATGAAAGGCACCTGGGTAGGTTGAGGAGGGCCTGTGAGTCTCTTGCCTGGCTGAGGAAGAGAAACTCTGGAAGTGAATGAGGAATTTGGAGTTCTTAAGGGCAGTCTGGAAGACCTCTGAGCAGATGAACAACATTATTAGAGAGCTGGGCTGCAGGAAGACACTGAGGCAGCTGAGAACACATCTATGGCCTTGAGTCAGGAGGGACAATAAGCAGGTAAATGTGAGAAGAGTCCAGGTTTAAGGCAATGCCAGAGTTAAATGATGAGATACGGGCCTTCATCTCATATCCACAGTTCTGAAACACAAAGCCAGAAAACACAGTACTTGGCATAGTGATAAGGCACTTGACTGCTAACCGTGAAGGTCAGTGGTTCAAACCTACTTGCTGCTCTGAGGAAGGAAGACTGGGCAATATACTACCATAAAGATTTATAGCCTTGGAAACCCAATGGGGGTTGCTATGAGTTGGAAATGATTCCATGACAGGGAGTTTGTTTGTTTTTTGGTTTTTATGTAACTCCTTTGGAGAGAAACCTGCTGGGGGACTGAGGCTATTTATAGTCTGCTCTTGATCCTGATTGGTGTGAGTATTCATGCATCTCACTGCAGAAGTATTAATGGACCTGATCATGGGAAGTCACCCAGACCTTGCTGGGTATCACATACAAACATATAATATGGTATAGGCAGCATGCCAACGTCCGAAATCCTGAAACATTCTGAATTCTGAAACACATGGGTCCCCTAGGTCTCAGAGAAGGTCGTTAAGGGCCTGTGATATATGTAAGAGCACTTTGCAAATGGTGAAGAGCTGAGCAAGTGAAAGCTGCATAGTAGCATGAAGGTAGTGGTGCTAGAGACAGAGGGCCATGACAGATGGGCCAGGCATTTTGAAGGAAGCCTGATTGGATCCGGGAGTGAGAGAGAGGATGGAGTGAATGCTAGGGTAAGTGACAAGGGTTGAAGAGGGGGTGTTCAGTCTGAGGGCCTGGAGAGACTGGGCTTTGACACAAAGGGAGATGGGGAGCAAGGGGGCAATCATTTCCCCCTAGCAGTGGTGATGAGTTTAGAGTTAGATGCCTTCTATCAGATACTGTATTTAGAAGGTGACTCCTGCTTGCACTGTTTCCCTAAGAAATAGGCTTCTATTACAGGAGAGGTTGGAGTCAGACCCCAGGGAGATATGCTGGGGTCCTGACGGTCCAATGACAAATGGCAAAATGAACGAGGGTCTGATAATTGCTCAGTTTGGGTCTTGACACCCCAGTGGCTGCAGGCCTCTTCTTGGCCTCTTTGGTGTGATGGGGCTCCCCCATTGGTGGGGCTGTAAGACAAACAGATCAGTAGGTCAGGATTGCAATGTGCCAAAACACTTTGGTCTCATGGCCTGGAGAAAGAGAAAGAGTTTGCCAAGGTGACACAGGAGGGGAATCCAGCCACCTGGAAAAGACAAAGGTGCAGGACAAAGGCCCCTGGATAACCCACTGCTGTGAATGAAGGATAAGGATGGTGGCAGGAGGGTGTGGGAGACAAGGAACAGAGAAGAGCAGCAGTCAAGCAGAGGGAGAGGAGTGTACCGAATATTGGCCTTGGATGCAGCCTGGACCCTGCACTGACTAAAACCAAACCCTGCCATTAAGTCGGTTCCAACTCATAGCAACCCTACAGGAGAGGTTAGAACTAATCCATAGTGTTTCCAAGGCTATAAATCTTTATGGAAGCAGATTGCCACATCTTTCTCCCACAGAGTGGCTGCTGGGTTTAAACCACTGACCTTTCTGTTAGCAGCCCAGTGCTTTAACTACAGGGCTCTGCCACTGACTAGCTGTGTTATTTTGGGCAAGATACTCTACCTCTCTGTGCCTCAGCTTCCTGTTCTTTAACATGGAAATAACGGGAGTACTGATCTCATAAACTTGTAAATGAGGATTATAGGAATTAGTGTTTGCAAATGCATATAATAGTGCCTGGAACATTTTCTATCAAATGAAAATGAAGTGTCCAGGAAAGAGAGCCTCCAAGGTACTCTTGTTTTCCTATCGCACATCTTTGACTATTGCTGTTTCAAATTTGATGTGCTTTGCAGTCCTGAGTGTGATTTTACATTTGGTCCTCACACAAACATGTGAGGTGGACAAGGAGGAATTACCTATCTTAGAAACAAAATTCAGGCCTGAAAGGCTGAGCTATTTCCTGGGTTTTGAATTTAGGCTTTCTCATTCTATTTAGGTCTTTCCAGTAAGGATATCAGGCAGTATTGCCTCCACTGTTCTCAAGTTCAGCACGTATCAGATTTACCCAGGTTCTTGTTTTGATGGTCAATCTCTGAGCCCTTTGAGTTAGATCCTACTCAAGGGCAGTGAGGTTTTTTTTTTTTTTTTTTTTTTGAGCCCTTTGCTCAGAATTCTACATGCATTGGCCTGGGGAGGATTGGGGAGGACCAAGACCTTGCGTTCACAGGGTAACGCTTTGGGAAATACTGCCTCAGGCAAAGCCCTTTCCAGAACCAGGAATAAATTCTATGCAGTAGTCCCTCTGCATCTTCATTTTATTTATCTAACTCTCTCAACTGAGTCCTGGAACTCTGGGAATCATCTAAGTTAGTGTGGTCTGTGAAGCAGGTTTAAGTGCCTCTCAGAGAAAACCCCAAAATAGCAGGACGCCAAGACACATGGCTGTGTTACCCCAATGCCTGATCCCTCACTGGTATTGTGAACTCCTCAGGAGACTATTTTCTCTACCTCTTCTGAGGGACAGACAAACCCTTGCTTGACAAACTATCTGTTACAAAGATAGTTTTTAGAACAATCCAGCATTGGACTGGACATTGGGGAGCAATCAGTCCTAACCCCTCACTTTATAAGGGGAGTAACAGATACAGTGAGGGGAAATGACTCTGGGCCTGACTTCCAGGCTTCTCTCCCTCCTGATTTCTGTACCATTGTGCCTCACCAGACCCCTCTCCTACTGCTTCACCTTCCTCATTCCAGGCTTAAAGAAAAAGAAAAAAAAAATCCTCCTTGGATAAGCAAAGCACTACTGAAGAAGAAAAACAAAGTAGGAGGTCTCACATTGCCGGATCTCAAAACCTACTATACAGCCACAGTAG
>NW_006921762.1:683884-720784 GCF_000298275.1 Orycteropus afer afer
AAAAAAAAAAAAAAAAAGGAAAAAAAAATCCTTTCTGAGGACTCACACATTGGGAGACTGTTGTCATGTCACCCTGTGGTTGTTGCTTAGCCCAGCGGTATATATTTAAAGTTTTTTTTGGCCTGATGCAGCCTTCCCTGCTTACCATCCTGTGGCTGCTGTGTTGGAGTCTCCCAGTTACCAGGAGTCCTCAGTCCTCCTGCCTGCAGGAGCCTCCTGTTGACAGAGGGTCTCTGGAGATGTGGGGGAGGAGCTCCTTGGGTAACTGGGCATAGATTGGAGCTTCTTTCTGACAGAACTGGAGACTATCCACCACGCTCTCAGCCCTGGACATTGACGGAGGCTCTGAGTGTGCGATGGCCCAGGGATTCCTGTCAGCCCTTCAGTGAGGAAGTGAGAAGAGTGCGGCCTCTGGATCCAGACTGATCCATTAAAAACCCATTGCCATCAAGCTGATTTTGACTCAGCGACCCTACTGGACAGAGTAAAACTGCCCCATAGGATTTCTAAGATTGTAAATTTTATTATTATTATTATTTTATTTTAAGAGTTTGTTTTACGTTCAACGTTACGTGTACATTTAGTTTCACTCCCCATTTACCATGTCCAACCCTAACCCAGTTTCTTCCCCTCCCTAGCCTGTAACCCTCCCCCTGTGCCCCTCATATTTATGCACTACACTACCAGAGCTCCTATTGTATATAATAGTATAAAATAAATTGTAGTATATTTATATTTACATTTAATGGAGAACTCTGGTAGTGTATTGCCTAAGGCACTTGACTGCTACCAGAAGGCTGGTGGTTCAAACTCACCAGCCACTCCTCTGAAGGAAGATGGGGCAATCTACTTCCGTAGTGATACTGCCTCGGAAACCCAAAGAGGGGTCGCTATGAGTCGGGTCCGACTCAATGGCACATAACAACAATTATAACAGTATAAATAAATAAACTCGCTCTGGTGGAACAGTGCCTAAGGCATTTGACTGCTAACTGAAAGGCTGGCCATTCAAACCCACCAGCCACTCCATGGAAAGAAGACTGGGCTATCTACTTCCATAAAGATTTACCATCAGATACCCAAAGGGGGTCACTATGAGTTGGAATTGACTCAATGACAGTGAGGTTTTTTATTTTTATTTTTTTTCTTTTTTTGGTTTAGAGCTACATATACCAACTTGGATAAATCTCAGAAACAATGCTGAGAGAAAGAAGTGAGTTGCAAGAGAATGCATATACACTGTGATATCATTATATGTTTCAAAAGGGTAAATCAATGCCATATTTAAAAAATAATAGTTTGTGCTTGGCTAGGTATATCAAAGAAAAGACAACTTAGTTTCACACAAAAATCTATGCATGGAAGTTCACAGCAGCTTTATGTGTAATAGTCCAAAACTGGAAAAAACCTAAATGTCCTTCAACAGTTAAACCAACTGTAGTGCCTCCATCACCTGGGATACTACAGAACAATGAAAAGGAATGAACTACTGACACATGCAACAACTTGTCTGAATCTAAAGGGGATTATGTTGCATGAGAACAAAGCAATCTTTGATTCTATTTTATATAATTTTCTTGAAATGATAAAATTATAGACATGGGGAACAGATTACTAACTGTTGCCAGGGGCTGGAAGGAAGAGAAATGTACTGTAACTATATAATGGTTTTTAAGGGATCCTTGTGTTGGAGCTGTTCTACATCCTGATTGTGATGGTGGTCACATGAATCTACACAGGTGACAAAATTTCATAGAACACATATACACACACAAATACACACACACACCAGTGTAAAATTGGTGAAATCTGAGTAAGGTCTATAGATTGTATCAACATCAGCTTCCTGGTGGTGGTGGTGTTGTTGTTAGGTGCTGCCAAGGTGAGTCTTACTCATAGATACCCTATGCACAACAGAACGAAACACCACTCAGTCCCATGCCATCTCCATGATCCTTGTTATACTTGAGCCCATCGTCCTGGCCACTGTGTCAATACGTCCCATTGAGGGCCTTCCCCTCTTTTGTCAACCCTGCACCTTACCAAGCATGACACCTGTCTCCAGGGAATGGTCCCTTCTGATAACATGACCTAGGTAGGTGATATGAAGTCTGGCCATTCTCGCTTCCAAGGAGCATTCTGGCTGCACTTCCTCCAGTATGGATCTGTTAGTTCTTTTAGCAGTCCATGGTACTTTCAGTAGTCTTCACCAGCACCACAACTCAGAAGCATCAATTCTTCTTCAGTCTTCCTTTATTCATTGTCCAGCCCTCCCATGCACATGAGGCAATTGAAAATATCATGGCTTGTGTCAGGCACACCTTAGTCCTCAAGGAGATAACTTTGCTCTTTAGCACTTGAAAGAGATCCTTTGCAGCCAACTTTCCCAGTGCTATACATTGTCGTCTGATGTCCTGACTGCTGCTTCCATTGGTGTCGATTGTAGAACCAAGCAGTGTGAAGTCTTTGACTACTTCAATCCTTTCTCCATTTATTGTGATACTGCTTATATGTCTAGTTGTGCGGATTTTTGTTTTCTTTATATTGAGATGTAATCCATACTGCAGACTGTATTCTTCAATCTTCATAAGTAAGTGCTTCAAGTCATTTTCACTTTCAGCAAGCAAAGTTGTGTCATCAGCGTTATCGCAGGTTGTTAATGATTCTTCCTCCAATCTTGATGCCATGTTCTTCTTCATATAGTCCAACTTCTCAGATTATTTGCTCAGTATATAGATTGAATAAGTATGGGAAAAGGATACAACCCTGACATACTCCCTTCTTGATTTTAAACCATGCAGTATCCCCTTGTTCCGTCTGAATGATAGCCTCCTGGTCTATGTACAGGTTCCTCATGAGTACAATGAAGAGTTCTGGAACTCCTATTTGTCTCAATGTTATCCACAATTTGTTATGATCCATACAATCAAATGCCTTTGCATAGTCAATAAAATACAAGTAAACATCTTTCTGGTATTTTTTGCTTTGAGCCAAGATCCATCTGACATCGGCAATGATATCCCTTGTTCCGTGTCCTGTTCTGAACCCAGCTTGTACTTCTGGAAGTTCTCTGTAAATATACTGCTGCAACCATTTTTTAATTATCTTCAGTAATATCTTAATTGCGTGGAATGTTAATGATATTGTTCGATAATCTCCCATTTTGTGGGATCACCTTTCTTTGGAATGGGTACAAATATGGATGTCTTCCGGTCATTTGGCCAGATAGCTGTCTTCCAAATCTCTTGGCATAACTGAGTGAGTGCCTCCAGTGGGGCATCCATTTGTTGAAACATCTCAATGGATATTCCATCAATTCCTGGTGCCTGTTCTTCACCAATTCCTTCAGTGCAGCTTTGACTTTTTCCTTTAGTACCATTGGTTCTTGATCATATGCCACCTCCTGAAATGGATGAAGATCTACCCATTCTTTTTGGTGCAGTGACCCTGTGTATTCCTTCCATCTTCTTTTGATGTTTCCTGCATCATTCAATAATTTTCTCATAGAATCTTTCAATATTGCAACTCAAGGCTTAATTTTTTTTCCTTAATTCTTTCAGCTTGAGAAATGCTGAGTGTGTTCTTCCCTTTTGGTTTTTTAGCTCCAAGTTTCCTGGTGGTGACCTTGTATAATGGTTTTACAAGATGTTAGCACCTGGGTGAAGGGTACAGAGAATCTCTCTGTGTTATTTCTTATAACTGCATTGTGAATCTACAATTATCTCAAAATAAAACTTCAGAAAAAAGTAGTGTTAAGTGTAAAGACACATGGGGATGATTCACACCAAAATTAAGATGGTGCTTACAATGGGAGCAAAAGGAAGGGTGCAGAGGTTGACTTATACTGGCAGTTACTAATGTAGTTGTTAATATTTTATTAAGTTAGGTTGTTGTTTATGATTGATTATATCTTTGGTAAGTTGGAACTATCCCATAATTAAAATAATAATACAGATTGTCTTTTTTTTTCTTTAAATCTCTCTCTCTATTTTAAGAAAGGAAAATGAAACAGAGTAAAGAAAAAGTTCAAATCTGGTTATGAGTCAGTTTCACCTTGGCCTTGTGTTGAGTTTTTTTGAGTGAAAACGGTCACCATTTGCTACTTGGTAGTCAGTATTTGAAGAAGACCAGCTATTCTTTTAAGGCAGGAATTTTGCAAAATTAAAATGGTGGACCTGCACATCCCAACCCTGTAAACCATGGCATATTTTGAGCAATGAAATAAAGTTTTTACCAAGTAAGTGATGTTTTTGTAGGCAGCATGTATCAGGGGCTGCTATCTTCTGTGGCCAGCTTTTTGGAGGGATCCTGGAGCTTGAGCCTGGGTCTCCCCAGCTGAAGCAGGGATGCAAGGGCAGGCAGGAAAGAGTTAAAAGTGGAGGGAGAGACTGGAGGGAAGGAATATGCTCAGCTGGGGATTGTTGGCAATCAGTGAGGCCCAGCTGAGCAAAGCGTGGGGATGCAATGGAGTGTTTCCTGGGAAGCCCTGGGATTGTAGCATCAAGGTTTTGTTTGGAAATTGCAAGGATTTGGTGTCTGTCAAGTGTCATTAGTGTACTGGAACTGGACCAGCCTTGAGAGCAAGGCTATGTCCCTGCCTTGCGGGCTTACTGGATAAATGACTTGGGGATTGAGACTCAACAGCACTTAAATCGAAATAGCAGCAGCGGCGTCCCAGGGCTTCCTGCTCAAGCTTTGCTGAGAGTAAAAAACCTGGTGATCCCTCAATATCCTTTTCTTACCTGGTGGCTACTTTAACCCAGTCAGGCCCCAACGCCCCAGGCTAGAGTGCCCAGGCTTAGGGCTGGGGCCAAGGCTAGGACAGTGTGTTTTGTCTCAATCATCAGCCAAAGACCCTAAAAAACTATGTAAGACCAACAGTTTAATTAACCTTGAGACACAGAGGAGAGCAAGCAGACTGTTCCCAGTTTTGTACACACTGTCTTTCTGGCTAGCTACTCTATGTTGGCCATCCACCAACGGGTTATTAAAGTTGGAAAAGAGCAAGTGAAAAGACATGAAAGTCAGCTGGGTGTTAAAGTTAGAATGGATGCACTGGAGTGGTTTGTATCTGCTCAGAGTAATGGGCAGGGCCTTAGTAGGCCTTCCATGTATGGCGGTGCAGGAAGTGCATTACCCAGCTCCAGAAGGGACCATACACATCATAGTCCATGGCAATGGAGTTGAACAATGCACAACCTGCATAACTGTATGTAGGTGAATCTGAAAGGGCCCCAAATGCAATAATATATAACTAACATTTTTAAACAGCTATTCCGTGTCAGGCATTACATCCAAGGTTTTATGAATGCTATTTCTTCTTCATACACACACACATGCATGCACTGCCATTGAGTCGGATTCGACTCTTAACGACCCATTCTTGGGTTTCCGAGGTGGTATCACTATGGAAGTAGATTGCCCAACCTTCCTTCCGAGGAGTGGCTGGTGGGTTTGAACCACCAGCCTTCTGGTTGGCAGTCAAATGCCTTAGGCACTACGCCACCAGAACTCCCTTCTTCTTCATAGTAATTCTGCAAATTAGAGATTTTGCTCACTATATAGCTGTAGCAGGACACATGTCAAGTGTTCACCTTCTAGATAAAGAAGTCCTGTTTTCTATTGACTTCAAGTACAAGTATCAGACCAATTTAAAAGTCCGTGTTCAGCTTGTCTTAGGTGATATCATGCAGGTATACATGGGCACACGTGTGTGAGAGAAAGGGATTGAACAAGCAATAGATTGACTCTAGATTCACGTTGGGTGTCTTCATCCTTTCTATGACTTTGATTCCCTGTCAACTCTTATCTGGATCTGAGTTTCCTGGCCTTTTCTTTGTCCAAAAAGGCTATGAAGCTGGGTGCACTCATAGCTAACTATGATAGCTGTGTTTCTTGGAATTAGGGTGAGAATCTCACAGAAATTGTTGTCATCTTGGCCATCTTCCTTCCACATTCATCCACATCCAGGGAAGAGAAACATTTCAGCTGTCCCCTATTTACTCTTTCTCTGGCAGAGACTCTGAGAGAGCTGTGGGGACTTTTGCCGACTCCATCTCCCTTATGTCCTACAATATCTATGTCTGTCTGGGTGGGCTTTCTTCAGAGTAAGTCTCCATCTGAGAGAGGTATGATTAATTCCACTTTGTAGATCAAGTTTCTAAGGCTCTGTGAGGTTAAGCTACATGCCCAAGAATATCTAAGTAGAAAGTGACAGAGTTTGGACCAAACCTGGTTTTGACTCAGTGAAAACCCTTTGATATGGTGCCTCCTTCCCAAGCCTGTTGTGGCTCTTATTCACCACTAGAGAGACAGAGGAGCTGGCCCTTCACTGTGTGTGAGAACCACCAGCCCTTGTAGTCTCAACCTCAGAGCATCAGAACCCCTTTTCCTTGGTCAGTGACCCCAACTCTGGGAGCTATCCCCTGCCTCCTGCTGTTCTCTCTCTTAGGCTCTCTTTTTCAACACTTGAGGGCCCAAATGTACACATGGTTAACATATATGACTAATATGTGACTGTAATATATGACTAACATGTAGTGCCTAACCAGGAGGTTGGCAGTTCAAACCCACCAATCACTCCATGGAAGGAAGACTGGGCAATCTACTACTGTAAAGATTTACCACCTTGGAAACCCAAAGGAAGTCACTATGAGTTGGAATCAACTCTATGGCAGTGAGGTTTTTTTTTTTTTTTTTTTTTAAATACTTGCTAAGCAGCTATTCTGTGTCAAGTATGGTGTGGTGGGATTTTGTGTGTGCTATTTAATCCTTAAAAGCACTTAGCTGGAGCACTGGTGGCACAGTGGTTAAATGCTTGGCTGCTAATCCAAAGGTCAGTGGTTTGAACCCACCAGCCATTCCTCAGAAGGAAGATGTGACAGTCTGCTTCTGTAAAGGTTACAGCCTGGGAAACTCTATGGAGGCAGTTCTACTCTGCTTATAGGGTTACTATGAGTCAGAATTGACTCTATGGGAAGAAGTTTTAGTTTTGGAAGTGTTTGGCTGTTAACCAAAAGGTTGGAAGTTGAAGTCCACCCAGGGGCACTGCAAAAGAAAGGCTTGCTGATCTGCTTCTGAAAGATCAGTCATTAAAAATGTTATGGGCACAGTTCTACTCTGGCACACATGGGATCACCAGGAGTTGGAGTCGAGTCAACAACTGTAATTAATCCTCAGTAATTCTTTAGGCAGGGATTTTGGCCACTGTATTAGGAGCTCTGGTAGCATAGTGGCTAAAGCACTTGACTGCTAACCAGAAAGCACCCACCAGCCACTCCTCGGAAGGAAGGTTGGGCAATCCTACTTCCGTAGTGATACTGCCTCGGAAATCCAAGGAGGGGTCGCTATGAGTCGGGGCCGATTCGACGGCACATAACAACAACAACAACATAGAAGCAGCAAGGAATATGCTAAGTGTTTGCTTCCCACGTGAAGAGCCCACCAAGACTATCCCTCACTCAGCATATCTGACCACTCTAAAGATAGGGAGAAGGTGTGCTTCTATTTTCTACCCATTACAACTCATAAAGGTCACAGCTCTTTAAACTCTACCACACAACAGAAACCCTGCCTCCTGAAATTCCATTGGCCTAGAATACCATGGAATCCTGTGAGAAGACTTCCAGGTTCCCCTCAATACACAGGGTCCCTGCACTGGCTAGTGATTCCATCCACTGGGGGAGCCAAGAAGCAAAGAGGGGTTTCCTACTCTAGACTTCCACCTGTGCTCACATTCCTCTTCTCAATTGAGGCACCTCAAGTACCACTCTCTGAGGCTGCCATTTAGAAAGTGAGAAATGGTTATAGGATGGAAGAAATCCTAGCAAAGGGCAGGTAATCTGTGTTGTTGACTTCAAATTGGTCCAGCTTCCTGTCTGCTGGCCCCCATAGATCCTCAGGGTGTGTTCCCCAGACCCAGGGCTCTCCTTCAGAGTTCTCAAGGAGGCCCAGTCGAGGGATGGAGCAGAATGCAGAACATATAGCCTACTGTGGTTCTACCAGACAGAAACTCAAGTTCAGGCTCCTTCTACCACTTGTGACTTACCTGGCCTTGGGAAAGTTACATTGGAGCATCCATGCTCCTTATCCCTTATGATACTCATGGAAAACAGTACCAAAAAGAACTTTATTTTTGTATTAGACACCTTTCTTTTAAAGAGTTCAAAACACATAAAATGTATGATCCCCTAAATTGTCCCTAGGTGGGGGAGGAAGAAAGGGAATAGGAAAGATTTCTATTTCACAACATTGCTTGCCAAAGCATTAGTCAGTTATTTGACTCCAGATCACACCGTAATTAATAATGTAATAAGATGCAATTTATAGGCACTCATGCCTAAAGGCCTTGGGTCCCAAGGCCCTTGGTAAAAGGCAAAATTAAAAGCATCCATAATCTCAAAGAGGACAGCACGACCGGTGCTCAGGGAGGCTGAGGAGAACTGGGGGTCACCAGCTCCACACTCAGTGGATAGCAGTTCAGGCTCTTGTCTCCCAAGGGGATCCCTCCCCCTCCCATAATATCTAGATTTAGCAAGCTGGGAAGTCTGCCATATTCATTTGATTGTCAACTTCCCCTTAACAGAATCACAACAGACTTCCTAAGAAAAGTTTCATTCTTCTCCCTCCTGTTGAAAGGGAAGGCACAGGAAAGATTAAAACAGGTGTGAGAATCTCAGCTCTACTTCTTGATGGCTATTAACTTTGAATGTCTCTCTGCAACTCAGTTTCCACTTCACAGGATTGAGGGTTACATAGGAATAGCTGTAAAGCCTTTTGAATTTAGAAAATGCTTATTCACATGCACTTATTAAATAATTCACATTATATTTTATTCTTCTTTTAACGGTTCTCAAGTGTTTTGCAGCAGATATTTCCTACTCGGTGTCAACTATTATCTGTTCCCTTTCTAACAGACTTCCTATTTTATTTCAGGTGGCAATATGCAAACCAAGGTCATTTCTCAGCCTTCCTTGCAGCTAGGAATAGTCAATGAGATCTAATAAAAGGTTTTTTTTTTTTTTTTGGGTGGGGCATTGTCTTAGCAAAATTTTTTACGGGGCTGACAATTAGAAGTATTCCCATTTGTACGTTCTTCCTTTTGATTCCTACATAGAATTCAAACAAGATGTTGGTGCTCTGGCAGCCATCTTGGACCATGAGGTGAACTTAAAGTTGAGATCTATGTGTTAAGGAAGGTGAAATAGAAAGATAGAAAGAGCCTAAGATCTCTAATGACTATACAGCTGCCTTAGAAGCTTGGAATAGCCTACCTCTAGATTTTCTTTACAGAGAGGATAATAAACCTCTTTCTCATTTAAGCCAATACAATTCCATCTTACACTGGTATGTATGATAATTCTGATTTTCAAAGGGCTTAACTATGTATGGGTCAGTTGAGTTAAGCAACTTGCCCAAAGCCAAATCTCTAGTAAAAAAGGGAGCTACAGTCACATTTGTGAGAGAGAAACCACTGTCTTTCCACATTCCCAATTTGTTCTTCAATTTGCAAAAATTTATAAACATTAAGAATCAGGCAATGTTCTTCTTTTGCCAATGATCAAAGCATTTTGCTGTCTTTTGGGGCTACCATATCCTGAGGGCTCTTTTCATCTTTCAACCTTTCCTTCCTTCACCCTTTTGCCATCCAGGGCTTCCCAAAGCCATTTTACCTACCAGTGGGTCAGTGCAGTGGCATCACCAGGGTAGGTGTCACTCAGTGCAGTAACTCATGGTGTCATCCCCCACCCCAAGGAGCTCCTCCTTGGGAAGGACCACACAGAATCTTTACGAACAAAATGAACTCACTGCCCTCGAGTTGGCTCTGACTTATAGCGACCCCTCCTTGGGTTTCCAAGACGGTATCACTACGGATCAGAAGGAAGGTTGGAAAATCTACTTCTGTAATGATACTGCCTCGGAAACCCAAGGAGGGGTTGCTATGAGTCAGAGCTGACTTAAGGGCACATAACAACAACAACAGCATCACTACGGAAGTAGATTGCCCGACCTTCCTTCCCAGGAGTGGCTGGTGAGTTTGAACCGCCAGCCTTTTGGTTAGCAGTCAAATGCCTTAGGCACTACACCACCAGAGCTACAGAATCCTTAGTAATGTTTATTATCAATCTTAGTCATAGAATAATATGTGAAATAATAAGTGACAAATATAGCTATAAGTTACTCACATGTAATATTTCTTACAATGTATGAATACTAGCAATAAATTTGTTTTGTAAAATCCTTCTACATTGAAGTAGAATGCTGTTAGTTACAACATTATTGTTGTTGTTGTTATGTGCCGTTGAGTCGCCCCAACTCATAGTGACCCCTCGTTGGGTTTCTGAGGCGGTATCACTACAGATGTAGGATTGTCCAACCTTCCTTCCGAGGAGTGGCTGATAGGTTTGAACCGCCAGCCTTCTGGTTAGCAGTCAAGTGCCTTAGCCACTAGGCTACCAGAGCTCCCACAACATTATTAGCAGAATAATAATGCTAAAAATAGCAGAAGCCTTTTTAATTTTTTCTCCTTATTTTCTTTTAATTACTATTACTTCATTCTCAAAAAAGTTATTGATTCAGGTTCACTAATATCACAATATTGTAGCTAAAATTTGACAAAATCAGCAACTACAAAAACACTGGCAGCAACAAAAACAGCAGTGCATGCTGAAAGTGCCCGCAGATGAAACCATGTGATTTGAAGCATCATTATTATTGGGCAATAGTGACAGCTCTGACCAGAGCACATTAGAAAGTTCAAAAAGTAAATTAGCATAGAGTTTTAGCCTTGTAGGTATATAGATACATGTAAGATGGACTTACAAAAAATGTTTTTTGTTGTTATAACTAACTACAGGGATATTTTTTATTAAAAAAATACATTTCTGCTAAAACACTGCAAAAGTTTAATAGACAGTCATTTTGGTATCACTCTTCCTGACAGTGTCAGCCAGTGCAGTCTGCCCTCCTCCTTCATCCTCCTAGTGATACCACTGGGTGAGTGCTGTTTGGCAACCCTGCGTCCCAGGCTAAGTGTGTGAAGTGGAGGACAGAGGCAGTTACTGCTTTTACAAGTCCCTGGTAAAAGCAAGACAGCCATTTAGACCCTGCAGTTCCCTTTCAGATGTCATGGCCCTCACTTCCCAGTGTTGTGAGGCAGTCAACGACCTGTTCCACTCCTGACCTTCCAGTCCTTTGCAGTCTCCCTTGAAGGAGGCTCTTGGAAGTCAGTGAGAGGTCAGCAGGGGGATGACTAATGTGGCCTGTCTCAAGGAAGGTGAGCGGCGGAAAATCGGGCCTCCCTTGGCCCTCTAAAAGCTTTCCAGGCCCCAGGAAAAGGCACAATTTAAGAAAGAAACAGCAAGGTATCATAGTGCCTCTCCAGATGAGGTTTTGAAATGAACTTGTGGCTTGTGTTATTCCTCCACTGGCTAAAAATCATGAATTCTGGTCTTTGGTCTGGTAGGATGGATTCAAGAATGCTAAGTTTGACAGGGCAAGCTAGGAAAGCACCAGAGAACTGAGCTGACAGTCCCCAGCATGTGAGGCGACAAGTCCCATTCCTGGGACTGGCTGGTGTTTTAATTGCCATGTGGGAAGGGAAGGAGTGGTGGAGGTGTTCTCAAGAAATGAGAACTCAGAATATAATATAATTAATATATAATATAATAAAGTTTGTTTTTCTTTGTGATGGGAGAAAAGAAGTTCTGTACTGAGTTTTTCACTGCTCACTTCCCCCAAAAGCAGAGCAGTCTGGGAATTTTTTTTTTTTTTCCCTTATTAATCAGCCAGACCATTGAAGCAATTAATAACAGCCAACATTCATATACCACTTACTATGACAGGTGCTGGTGTAAGTGTTTCACATATGCTAGCTTATTTAATTTTTACAGTGACCCTCTGTGGTAGGTTTTATCCATTTTACAAAAGAGGACACCAAGAAACACAGCAATCAAGTAACTTGCCCAAGGTCACAGTGTTAGAGAGTGGTGAATATTCAAACTTAGGCTGTCTGACTTTGGAGTCTGTACTCTTAGATATTACAGCTCTGGTGGCGTAGTGTGTAAGGCATTTAACTGCTAATCAGAAGGCTGTTGGTTCAAACCCACCAGCCACTCCTTGGAAGAAAAGTTGAGCAATCTACTTCCATAGTGATACCACCTCAGAAACCCAAGGAGGGGTTGCTATGAGTCGGACCCAACTCCAAGGCAATGAGTTTGGTTTTGGTTTTGTATCTCAAAAGATGTAGGACTTAGGGATCTTTGGAAAGGCACAGAGACAGAAACACTTTGGGTCAATTGCCAGCTCTGCCACTTACTAGTTTGGTGTCATTATCAAGATAATTAGGGCATTAATATCTATTCCATACAAGGAATATATTTAAAATGCCCTGGCCTCATTTATTCCACAATATTTCATTACTTTTGAATATGATCTTCTATTTTTTCCAAGGACTTGCTCAATGCTCATTCACTGTGTGCATTTGAACCTCACAGCCCCCAGTGAGAGAGCAAGGTCAGATGCAGTTATTCTCATTTTATGTACGAGAAAAATGAGGCCTATCAACATTTCCTGAACTCCTTCCAGAACATTCTATCATCTGTCTCTTTTGCCTTTTTAAATATCATCTTTTAAATTATTCAAACACCATAGAAAAATGTAGACTAAGACATGGACAGTGCTGGGGTTTCTAATTCTCTTTCTTGGCATTAACTTCTATTAGTACTTTGGTATGTATCTTCCAGGCTTTTCTTTAAGGCTAGAGTATTCTAGGCTGCTATGTATAATGTTTTCACTGGCCAAGTCTTTGAGAAGTGAATGGCCCCTTCCTTTTTCTGAGTCTGTCTTAGTCTGGAAGCTGTGCTGAAACGTATCTACCATGGCTGACCCTGCTGGCATTTGAAATGCCAGTGGCATAGCCTCCAGCCTCACAGCAACACACAAGCCACCACAGTATCACAAACTGACAGACAGATGGAGGAAGCCAAGAGTTCAAAAAAAAAAAAAAAAAAAAAACCAAACTCACTGCCATTGTATTGGTTCTGAGTCATAGTGAACCCATTGGGTATCCAAGGGATTTCAGAAATAGATTGCCCCATCTTCCTTCTGGTTAGTAGTCAAATGCCTTAGGCACTATGCCACCAGAGCGCCCTCTGATATATAGAAGCTTTCAATTTCTATGTCAGCATTGCCTCTCTTAGTTTTGAAATTATGAAATGTTCCAAATATAAGGAAATATATAGAAAAATTAAGGAAAAATATGAAACCTGTATACTCACCATCAGCTATATAAAATCTTTTTCTTACAGTTGAATACTCCCACCATCTTTTAATTTCATGTGGAGTTTTAGCTTTACCTTTTTAAAAAAAGAACAAAAAAATTATATTTTTCTTTCTTTTAAATTGTGATTTTGGTGGAAGTTTACAGAACAAATTGGTTTTCCATTCAGTAATTCATAAACATTTTGTTTTGTGACATTCATTGCAATCCCCACAGTGTGACAGCACTCTTCCCATTTCCTTCTTGTGTTTACCATGTCCCTATGTCCTTCTTTCCTGTCCCTTCCTGCCTTCTTAGCCTTCTCTGTGGGCATATTTTCCCCTTTTTATCCTTTTTGTTGATTGGTCTAATGATTAAGTATCTCCTGGTTGTTATTGTTCATCTTATAGGGCTATCTTTTGGCTGAGAGCTGAGCCATGGGGATCAGTTCAGTTCTTGGCTTGAAGAGCGTCTAAGGGCTGTAGTCTTGGGGGTCACATCAGTCTCTATCAGACCAGTAAGCCTGGTCCTTTTTTTATGATTTTGAATTTCTTTCCACATTTTTTTCCCCACTCTATCTAGGACCTCCTGTTGTGATCTCTTTCAGAGAAGTCGGCAGTGGTAGCTGGGCACCATTACTTCTGGTCTCAGGGTCATGGCAGCTGGGGTTCATGTGGTCCATTAGTTCTTTGGACTGTTTCCTGGCATCTTTGATTATCTTCACTCTTCTTTGCCCCACACAGAGAAAGACAAATAGTTGCACCTTCAAAAACCAAACCAAACTCACTGCCATCAAGCCGATTCTGATTCCCTTTGGCTTTCCAAGGCAGTAAATCTTTACAGAAGTAGATTGCCCAGTCTTCCTTCTGTGGAGTGGCTGGTGCGTTTGAACCACCAACCATCTGGTTAACAGTCAAATGCCTTAGGCACTATGCTCCCCCCCTCCCCAGAGCTCCTTAGATGTGCATTACATGGCCCAAAATACATATTTTTACAGTATGTTATCAATTATATTTAGTGACATGTATTATAAGTTTCTGTGCTCACCATTGCTTTGTGTTCTACACCTTTCCTCTGGGTTTACTTTACTTCTAAATGAAGTACATCCTTGATAGTGCTTTTCGTGAGGGTCTGTGGGAGTTAAATTTTATATTTAGTTCAGTTAAAATTGTCTTTATTTTTCCCCTCACTCTTCAATAATAGTTGTAGTTGTGACTGCTAGCTACCTAGTTCATAACCTTGTTCTTCCATAGAAGCAGAATTTGGAAATGGATTTTTTTGTAGGTGAGAGATCTGCTGTCAGTCCAATTGTCAGATCTTATTGTTTTATCAGGAGCTGTTGAGCTACTAATCAAAAGATCTGCAGTTTGAACCCACCAGCCTCTCCACTGGAAAAAGTTGAGGAAGTCTGCTTCTGTAAAGATTTGCAGTCTTGTAAACCCTGTGGGGCAGTTTTACTCTGTGCTAAATTGTTGCTATGAATTGACTCCATGTCAGGGAGTGTAGATTTGGTTCTGGTTTATTGTCTGATCATTTTGAAGATTTCCTAATGATCCTTGTTATTCTTTAATGTGTCTAAAGTGTAATTCTTTTTAAATTTATCCTTTTAGATACTGAGAATGCATTTTCTATTTAAAGAGTAGCATCTTCATCTAATTTTGGAAAAGTTTCAGCAATTATCACCTCAAATATAAACAAATAAATTAACCAACAAATGTGCGTATATGTGTGTATAACACAACACACACACATATACATATATATGTATATAATAGCCAAGAGTGGCTGGCTATAAGTACACTGATTTTAGAGTAAATTTTTTGGTTTATCTTCCAGACCAAGAATTCTTTCTTTAACACTGTCTGCTTTGGAGTTTCAGGAATTCGATCACTTTTTATTTGTTTGTTTTTAATTTCTAAGATTTCTAATGAGTTTTTTTCTTATCTTACTATCTTTATTTCATTTTTGCCTGGTTTCGTTTAATACATTTCTTATTTATATATGAAAATTAGGTCTTCACTTTTCTCTAAGAACATTCTAAAGATATTGTACTTAAAAGTCTTTGACAATTCTATAAAATCAGTTTCATCTGGAATGAATTTATGTTGCAACTACTTTGCTAGCTGTCTATATTAGCTCTTAATTTCTTCATGTATTTTTGAATTTGGTTTGAAGGCTCTTTTTGAATGCAAAGTTTCTATTTTTCTTTCTCAACTTCCTTTACCTTTCTCTGTCTGGCTGTTTTATGGTGGCCCCTACCTGTCTAGATTTGTCAGATCAAATAAAATATAACCCCATTAAACTTCAGGTAAACAACAATACTTTTTAGTATAAATATGACCAAATATTGAGTGACATATACTAAAAAAATTATTTGTTATTTATCTGAAATTCAAATTTAGTTTAGTATTCTGCACTTTTATTTGCTGTATCTGGCAATCCTATTCCTGACCCTCTATGTTCCTATCAAGGCTAGATCTTACCATAATAATTTAAGTTACTGTCCCATGATGGGGAGCTCTGGTGGCATAGTGCCTAAAGCATTTGACTGCTAACCAGAAGGCTGGCGGTTCAAACCCACCAGCCACTCCTGGGAAGGAAGGTTGGGCAATCTACTTCCGTAGTGATACTGCTTCAAGAACCCAAGGAGGGGTTGGTATGAGTCGGCTCCAACTCAACGGCAATGCGTTTTTATCCCATGATGATATTTGGGTTATAAACAAAAACAAAACAAGCCTTTTCAGGGCCTTAGAGAGAAGACTTGCTTCCCGAGAACTGAGGATTTCTTCTTCTGGGGCTGTACCTTTTAAGACCCCAGTCACTATTCACCAATGTAGGATGAGGAACAAGGCTTTTATGTATTTTGTTGTGTCAATTGAGTCTGGTGTCCCCCAGTACTATGGTCCTGAGACCAATGCCTGAGACCAGCCCTTCAACTCTGCTGAAGACTCAGAATAGCACTTCTCTCCCCCTGAATGTCAAGATGGTTTGTAAGCTCACCTGGTCAATAGAGCATTGAATTCATCTGGTACACAGATAAATATAGGTGATGTGACATGGTAATTACAAAGAAAAGGGAAGAGGTAGTCCCTGTCCCCATAGAGAAATTGCAAGTCAGGAGAGACAGAAGGAAAAAAAAAAAAAAAATAGAGATTTACAAAGCAGAAGCAAGGGTCAGTGTCAACTAATTAGATCAAGGTTGATACTGAGGAAAAAGAGTTCATTGAGATGTTTTCCCAGAAAAGGAAGCCACAATTTACTGAGCATCTATTATGAGTCACCTAGATGATCTCACTTAGTTCTCATTACAGTTTTATGAAGTAGACTTTATCATCCTCATTTTACAAGGGAGGAAACTGAGGATCAGAATAATTAAATGTCTCATCCTGTGTTACACGATTAATAAATGCATCATGTAAACCCACACTCTTTTCACAAATCAGTGGCTTTGTGCTTGCTACTCAACATGGGGGAAATATTGGGGACACAGACCAAATAATAGTCATCACATTTTAAGACCTTAAAATGAAAAAATTAGAAAACCTCCACAATAATCTTACTATAAGAGCAATATCCTGCAACAGCTTTCATTGTTTTTTTCTGTGCTTTCTTTGAGACAAACCTTGGATTGATCAAAAGGTATTGAGTAAGGTCTTAGCAGAAAAAGAAAGTCATTCAGCACAATGGCTATTGATAAGTTTCTTAGTTTGTTTCTTTGTCTATACCCTGATTTCTTTGACTAATTCTGGGGGCTTACAGTAATTTAAATCACCATGCTAAATGCTGTTATGAAATAAACTGTGACTGAGTTTTGATGGATTTCCTTGGAAAGTAAGGTGTTATGCTCTGACAGAGCTGGATGCTATAAAGTTTTATATCCCCGAGTCAGGAATGGCTGTGTTTCCTCAGAGATGCCAGTAACTTATTTCTGTCTTCTCAAATATGTGGCAATGAAGTTTATAGCAGCATACACCATCAACCCATGCAGCTCCACTCTGGCACCTTCTCACCTTCTGTCCTATAATTTGGAGGGCATGAGACAGGGGCAGTATTTGCTACAAAATGAGCTTGCTGGCTATTTGTAAGTAAAATGAAAATTCCAGTGTGCTGCCAATGTAGAAAATGACAGTCTCTATGTGAGGCTGCATTGAGCACTGAATAGAAAGACTGGTTAATTGTACTGAAAACAAGTTGGAAAACTTAAGAACTGAGTTTGTGGATCTGAACTAAAAGTATAGGCAAAATTGGAGAGGAGGGAGAGTGTGTTCCCAATGAGCCTGTCCTGCCTCCAAAAAGCCTTGAGAAAAGCAACAGAGAATCAAGCCAGGAGAATGTAGACCTTAAATTATCCACACCGCTGCTCTCCACTGTCAGTAAGTATGGCTAAGAAATATGACTGATTCTAATCATCATCTTCATACTATAAATTCACACTTGTGCTTTATAATTTTCCAATTACATCCATTCATTCTTTTATGCATGCATTCAAACCAAACCAAACACACTGCCATTGAGTTGATTCTGACTGATAGGAACCCCCACTGAGTTTCCAAAGCTGTAAGTCTTTACAGAAGTAGATCTTCCTCCCATGGAGCAGCTGGTAGGTTTGAACTGCTGACCTTCTGGTTAGCAGCCAAATGTCTTACTATGCCATCAGAGCTCCTAATGTGTGTGTTTGCTGTTGTTGTTGTTATGTGCCATTGAGTCAGACCTGATTCTTAGCAACCCCTCCTTGGGTTGCTGAGGCAGTATCACTACGGAAGTAGATTGCCCAACCTTCCTTCCAAGGAGTGGCTAGTGGGTTTGAACCACCAGCCAGCCTTCTGGTTAGCAGTCAAGTGCCTTAGGCACTATGCTACCAGAGCTCCCTATGTGTGTGTTTAGTCAGTCTTTATTATATGTCTACTGTGTATCAAGTGGAGTCCCTGCATGGTGCAAATGATAAAGTGCCCAACTATGAGCTGAAAAGTTGGAGTTTGGAATCCACCCAGAGGTGTCTCAGAAGACAGGCCTGTTTCTAAACCCATTAAGTGGGGGAGAGACAGCCTCTTTAACAAATAATTCTGGCAAAATTGGATATCCAGTTACAGAAAAATGAAACAAGACCCATACCTCACCCCATATACAAAACAACCTCAAGATGGATCAAAGACTTAAATAAAGCTCATCAAAGATAAAATAAGGGCAAGTCTAGGCTCCTAATTTATGGCATAAATAGACTGTCAAGCATAACTCAAAATGCACACGCAGTGGAGGAGAAGCTAGACGACTGGGACCTTTTAAAAATTAAATTCTTATGTGCATTGAAAGACTTCTCCAAAAGGGTAAAAAGAAAACCTACAGATTGGGAAAAAAGTATTTGGCTATGACATATCTGAGAAGAGACTTATCTCCAATATTTATAGAAAACTTCAACACCTCAACACCAAAAAAACAAACAACCCAATTCAAAAATGGGCAAAGGACATGAACAGACACTTCACTAAAGAAGATATATTGGTGGCCAACAAACACATGAGGAAATGCTCACAATCATTAACCATTGGAGAGATACAAATGAAAACAACAATGAGATACCATCTCACCCCAGCAATAATAGCAAAGTTCAATAAGACAGAAAATAACAAATATTGGCAAGGTCGTAGAGAGATTACAACTCTCATACACTGCTGGTTGGACTGAAAAATGGCACAAGCATTGTGGAAAATGGTATGGTGTTTCCTTAAAAACTGAAAATAGAAATACCATTTGATCCAGCAATTCTATTACTAGGAATATATAAAGAGGTGAGAAAAAGGACACAGACATACACACACCCATGTTCATCACAGCACAATTCGCTATAGCAAAGAGATGGAAACAACCTAAATGACCACCAACAGATGAATGGATAATCAAACTATGGTACATTCACACAATGCAATACTATGCAACATTAAAGAATAATAAAGAATACATGAATCACCTCACAATATGGATGAGTTTGGAGGACATGATGCTGAATGAAATGAGTCAATCACAGAAGGACAAATATTATATGAGCCCATTGTTGTAAAAAGTCAAGGAAAGGTTTACTCGGGGAAGGAAAGTCACTTTGTTGGTGACTGGAGACAGGAGGGAAGGGGAGGGAAAATTTTGGACTAGTTGGGGTCACATGTTGATTTGCGTGAGGAGAGGGACAGTATAGAAAGAGTCTGTGACCAGCATGATGACATTAGGGAAAGGAAAGACACTGAAAGGTGCCCATAAGATACAGACAACAGAGGCAAATGCTATTATATGCACAATACTGCATTACCACTAGCACTAAACACCAGGCTACAGATAAATACATAGGTGAGAAGATCAGGTGGGGGTTGGGGAACAGGAATATACCTTAGACCAACAATAGATTTGGCTGAAGATAATCTTACATATGCACTTGTGCTACAAAATTAGCCACACACATTACAGAAGCAACAGAAGACAGGATTGGAGTAACCTCTCAGAGACAACCCAACACCCTGAGAGAGAGAATCACTGGGCCTGCGGACTCAGGATCATAATCTTGGGGAAAATCATGCTCAATTGGCACAACATAGTATGTAAAAATCTTTTTCTACAACCTACTTTGATGAGTCGTGACCAGAATTGCTGGTCAGACAGAGACTGGTGGAACTCCTAAGACTGTGGCCCCGCATTACCCTTCAGGCCTAGAAATGGACTCACTTCCATGGATTGGCTCTAAGACCAACAGTAGAAAGACCTACATGCAGAATACTTACCTTAGGGTGATGCACCCACCTACTCTAGGGAAATGCACCACTTAGATCAATCAGCCATGGGAGGCCAGAGGGGCAGTATTGACATAGAGGGAAAGTTGGACAGAAAGGAATGCACAGATAAGAAAGGCACAGGGAGGCATAGTCACAGGGAGGGGAGGGAAGAGGAGGAGAGTTTTTATGGTTGGGATAGTAATTGGGCCTGAAATCAAATGTGCATGAACTGTTGAATGTAAAATATATTTGCTTTGTAAATTTCCACCTGAAGCACAATTAAAAAAGAAGAAGAAGATAAGTCTGTTGACCTGCTTCCAAAATGTCATAGCCTTCTAAACCCTATGGAGCAGTATTACCATGTGATCCAGAATCAGTTATATGACAACTAATAGCAAGAACTGTATCATGCAAGTCCTTGGGTGGCGCAAGCAGTTTGAACTCTGGTGGCGCAGTGCCTAAGACATTTAACTGGTAACCAGAAGAATGGTGTTCAAACCCACCATCTGCTTCATGGAAGATGGGGCAATCTACTTCCATAAAGTAAAAAGATTTACTCTTCTTGGACATCCAATGGTGGTCGCTATGAGTTGGAATAGACTTGAAGCCCGTGGGGCTTTTTATTAATCTGAATCTTGAGGATTTGAACCTATCTAGTGGTGCCATGGAAGAAAATGTGGGCTATCTGCTTCCATAAAGATGACAGCCAAGAAAAATCCATGTCTACTCTGTAACACATGAAGTTACCATGAGTCAGAATAGACTTGAGGGCAACAATTTTATGTACCTGGCCAACTAATGAAGCCTGGTATACAATGAGGAGTAAACAATGACATAGTCCTCACTCTGACATTCAAAACCACTATGAATGTATTGGTCACTACTTATCATGGGCAAATGGTAAATGGCCAAAAACCACTGTGATACTACAACCATAAAAAGTTCATGGCACTCTGTGGATATATTTTATGTGCCAGGTACTATTCTAGGAGCTGAAGGTACAGCAGCAAATTGGATGATGTCCTTCTCTCATGAAGCTTTTGTCTTATCCCAGGAGACAAAAGCAAATAAAAATATATGTTCAAAATAAATACATAACGTGAAGTAGTAATAAGTGCTAAGACAAAATTAAAGGAGAATACAGAAAACAACAAATGCTGGCAAGGTTATGGAGAGAGTGGAACCCTTATTCACTGCTGACTGTAAAATGGTGTAACCACTATGGAAAATGGTATGGTGTTTCCTCAAAAAGCTTACAATAGAGACAAAGCAATCTGACTATACTCTAGAATGATATGAATAGACATATGGACATCTATGTTACTGCAGCATTATCACAATAGCAAAAATAAAGAAATAACCTAAAAGCCCACCAATGGATGAATGAACAAAGAAAGTATGGTACATATACACAATGGAATACTATGCAGCTATAAAGAAAAATGACAAATTCTCAAAACATAACATGGATAAATCTGAGGGCACTATGCTGAGTGAAACAAGTCAATCACAAAAAGACAAATATTGGATGGTCTGACTTTTATAAAAAGACAAGAATAAATATCCCCTGCTTGTTGAAGGTTTGCTTTATGCCACTTTGCTTTTACAAAAGACTTAACATTAGTGCTTATTTTCCCTAAGTGAAAAAAATCTGAAGAGGATTTTCTCTTTTACAGAAAAAGGTGAAAAGCAAAGCCAGCATTCAGCATTTGTTTTGTAGTGAACCAATAAAGAGGCAAGTGCACCCCGAGCAGCAAGAGTGGTGTTGTCAAGCTTCTTCCTGGGGAGCTACACTCAGCATCTTAACATCGAGCAACCATAACTTTGAACTGTGTCTGTGCACACTATATGTTAGTGTTATTTTAGATTTGATGTGTTATTTGGTATGGTTTGGTAGGTTATGTTTTGAGTTTGGGAACACTCAAAAAAATTTTCCACATAAATTAATGGTAATTACTTCTTCACTTTACATCATTTTGGTGTATGAGAGGTTCAAAGGAACACTCTACTTGCAGATAGCAGGGGAAACCTGTATATACAGAAAGCAATTTCTTTGGTGGGTACAAAAGATGGGAGGCAGAGGGACGGAGAATAACTTTCTAGATGGTAGACACTTGTTCTTTTTGGTGACAGGAAATACAATACTGAATGTGGGTGATGTCTGAACAACTTGACCAGGGTAAATGATGAACATAAGAATAAGGGAAGTTTTTGGTATATGTTATAACAGATACAAATTTGTGACAACAGCAATAACCAAAAATATGTGTATAGTTACATAAGTAGATATGTATGTATATATGTGTATAGGAAGTTATATGTGAGTACATGTGTGTATATGTATAGGTGTACCTGTAGACATATGTATAAATGTGTGTGCTACATGTACATCCATATATATATGATAGAGCACATAGGGCACAGATATGGATACTTCCTAGATATAATCAAACACTTCATGGGATTGGTTTACTGGGTTTGAAGGCTTAGGACCATAGTCTCATGGGACAACTTGATCAATTGGCATGACGTAGTTTATAAAGTTTATGTTTTACATCCTAATTTGGTGAGTAGCATCTGGGGTCATAAAAGTTTTCATGAAGCCATCTAAGAGATAACTCTACTCATCTAGAGCAAAAGAGAATGAAGGAAAACAAAGACTCAAAGAAGAAATTAATCTACAGGACTAATAGCCAACATGAACCACATCCTTATCTATCTGGAGACCACATGGTGCCTGGCTGCCACTACTGACCATTCTGACCAGGGACACAATAAAAAATGCTAAATCAAATTCACTGCCATAGAGTCAATTCTGACTCTGTGACTTTCAGTGAGTTTCCAAGGCAGTAAATCTTTACAGAAGTATATTGCCCCATCTTCCTTCCATGGAGTAGCTGGTGGATTTAAACCACCAACCTTCTAGTTAGCAGTCAAATGCCATTAAAAAAAAAAAAAAAAAAAACACTGCTGTGGAGTTGATTCTGACTCATAGTGAACCCCCATTGGGTTTCCAAGGCAATAAATCTTCACAGAAGTAGATTGCCCAGTCTTGCTTCTGTGGAGCGGCTAGTGAGTTTGAACCACCAACCTTCTGGTTAGCAGTCAGATACCTTAGGCACCATGCCATAGTGAATGCCCAAGTTGAATAGGAGAAAAACTCAAATCTTGGAAAAGACCAGACTCACTGGACTGGTGGAGACCAGAGGAGCACCTGAGACTGTGGACCTGAGATTTTCTTTAAACTTGGAACTGAAACCACCTTTCAGCTAAATATCAGATCGGATCATAAAATAAACAATATCACAAGTGAATACTGAGTTCTTTTTAAAAATCATCTAAGTAAGACCAAATGGTCAACATTTACCTTTTTAAAGCAAAGATGAGAAGGTAAAGGACAGGGACAGAGAAGTTAGATGAATGAAAATGCAACAACCAGAATGGAAATAATGAGAATGTTGACAAATTGTGAGGAATATAACCAATGTCACTGAACAATATGTATTGAAATTGTTAAATGGGAACCTAATTTGCTATGTAAACTTTACCCCAAACAGAATAAAATATTTTTTTTTTTTTTAAAAAAGCAGGGTAAGTAGTTAGATGAGACCAACCATTTTAGGTAGGATGGTCTGGGGCGTGCCCTCTGAGGGGATGATTCTTGAAAAACTGAGAGAAGATCCTGCAAAGACCTGAGGGAGAGATCATTCCAGGCAGAGAGAATACAAAAAAAAAAAAAAAAAGAAAAAGAAAAACACCTCACTGCTGTTGAGTCAATTCAACTCATAGTGACCCTTTCTTGGGTTTTGGAGGTGGCATCTCTACAGAAGTAAATTGCCCAATCTTTCTTCTGAAGAGTGGCTGATGGGTTTGAACTGCCAGCCTTCTGGTTAGCAGTCAAATGCCTTAGACATTGTGCCACCAGCGCTCCTGGCAGAGAGAATAGCCCGTACAAAGGTTCTGAGGCTGAAATGACCTTAGCTGCTGTCACAGCTGATGGTGGGCAAGAGTGGAGGTAACAAAGTCATCTTGAATGAGACTCTTAAAGGAGCCCAGATGAAAGATGATTGGGGCTTGGATCAGGTTGGTAGTGGTAGGGATGAGACATCATGGGCTTTGGGGTTTCCTCTATAATAAAAGGAAATGACCTAACCAGAGAGGTCAGATAAAACTTTTCTGAGGAAATAATATTTGAGCTGAGGTCTAAAGGCTGAGTAGGAGTAGCTAGGTGTGAAGATGGGAAGGAAGAATATTCTCACAATCCACAAAGGAGTAAAGGCCCTGTGGGTGTCGGTGGATCAAGATGAGTTGAGGCACTGAGAAAAGATCTGAGTGTTTGGAGCAGAGAAGGAGCGGTGAGGTGGAGGTGGAAAGACAGACGGGGGCAGACACGTGGGATTTTGGGAGCCATGCTGAGGAACTTGGGCTTCTTTTGAAGTGCTGTGGGGAGTCACAGGAGGGTTCTCAGCAGAAACAACATAGTCAGATGTGTGTGTGGAAAGGCCTCTGGCTTTAGACTGGAGAAGCTCCATTTTGTATCTCACCTCCCTCTGCCTCAAAGGGAGGTTCTTATATTCTCATTCTACAGAGCAGGAAATTGAGTCTCAAAGAATCGATGACACTTGGCCAGGGCACACAACAATGGCTGAGTCTGGAATCTAAATTCAGAGCCTTTTGTACTTGTTCATCTTCACTGTATGCTGGGCTTCCACCTCTTCTCTCTGTTCTCCTTACCACCACTTGATTAGAGCACTCAGTAGTGAAATTATGGTTGTTTTGACCTTTGATCTCCTTTTCAGACTGGGGTCACTGCCTCCCACTTTCCAGTCCTTCCAGGGCTTTGGACCTCTTTCTCTGGGTATGCAAAATCAGCCTTCAATTTCCTACCCCAATTAGCATTTTTGAATAAACATTTTTTTTTCCCCCTAGGGTACTGAAGGGGTAATACATTGTTCCTTTGTTACTACCATTCATTCCTGCTAATATTCATCCCTCCCTCCCTCCCACATTTACAGATCTCTCACTATGCACCAAGTTCCAGGTTACAAACATGAGCCCTGGCCAGTCTCCTCAAAGAAAAAATAAAATCAGCAACCATGGTTCAAATGAAAACCATGTGTTTAGAAGTCCCTCAGGTGTTTTACCCTTGCTGGACATTCAGTAAAGGGAAAGGGTGTGGAGGGAGACAGGGATTGGGCTTAGAAAAAAGGAAAATAATGCAGAATGAGCTTCTCAAAAAAAACCCACAACTTTGCACCAATCCAACCCAAGAGGAGAACCTGAGTAGAAAAGGCTTCTGTTAAGAAATGTTCTTGGTCCATCTCTTCCTCATAGATGGTAATAACAAGGAAGATGTGGACTGACAGTGTAGGAAATTTTTGGCAGCTGTGGAAGAGCTCCCGGAAACCACTGAGCCGAAAGAGACCATGAAAATCCAGAAGTCTGGAGGCTCTGAAAGTCCTTTCCCTGCTGTCTCCTCGCCCCCTTCTTCTCCCAGCACAAAGTTCAATTGATCCTGTGGGGTAAGTAAGGCAGGCTGTTTGGGTGTTATTTATTGTTTCAGGTGGCTGTGGGTTGTTTTCTTTTTTATTTACTTATTTATTTTGCCAGTCAAACTTAGGTTTATTGACAGGACTAAGCCTGCCCCTGGGCTCCTCCATCCAGCCGACCGCAGTGCACAGAAAAATAATTAGTTGCTGAGGTGTCAGGAAAAGATGTTGAATTGACATCTCCCATTTACTAGTGTCAAATTCAGCAGTTTTCCTGCCTCCCAATAAATTACCAGCCTCTTGCTCCCCTTCCTCTCTGCCTGCTTTCCTACCTGGTGGGGTATTCCTCTCTCATTAACAGCAGAGCAAACACTTCCATGCTGACCTCAGAGTTTAACTTGTCCCTCTTCTTTCCCTTTTTCTGCCTTTTAAATTTTATTTATTATTTTTGATGGACATGATAGGAGGAGATTGTGTGCGACTTGGTTGGGATCTGGCTCCCTTCCTTCGAAGAAAAACTCTAGCTCTCACTGTTTCTCAGAGAGCCTGGAGCCCCAGGAACTTCTAGCAGAGCTAGACAATTAATTGTGTCTTACCAAGGCAGTGCCCTTTGTCTCCATGGATACCCTGAGGCTTTTTTGAAGATGCCATCAAGGTAGGATGCACTTTCAAAACCCATGCTTAAGTTTCTGAACAATATATACAGTGTATGTATTTTGAAACCATTGCAAGAGGCAGAATGGGGCATTGGGGTATGTAGGGAAATCTTTGCAGAAGAAATGACACACAGTAGGTATAGGGAGGTTAAGAAGAACATTTCAGGCAGAAGGAGTTGCAGTTATAGAATTCAGAGGCATGATAGGCTCCCTGGGAGGCAGGAACAGATAAGTACTGGGGTACTAACTGAAATCTGGGTGCCAACCCAAAGGGTTTTGGCTCAACATCTAATTGAAGGGTTGTTGGTTTGAACTTATCCAGTAGTGATGAAGAAGAAAGACCTTTCTTTCTGCTTCCAGTTAGATTAAAGCCAAGGAAAAGTTGTGAAGCTTAATCCTCATCTGTAACATGTGGGGCTACCATGAATCAGATTCAACTGTATGACAATGGATTTTTTTCTTTAAACCAATTGAAAGGTTGGAGGTTTGAGTCCTCCCAGGGGCACCTTGGAAGAAAGGCCTGGTGATTTACTTCCATTAAGATTAAGCCAAGGAAACTCTATGAAGCTTACTTCTGTCTGTAACACATGGGTCAGCATGAATCAGATTGACTCTATGGCAATGGATTTGGTTTTTTTTTTACTAACTGAAAGATTTGAGGTTTGAGCCCACTCAGAGGCTATCTGCTTCCAAATGGTGACCGTCATGAAAACCTTCTGGAGCATAATTCTACCTGGGTACACATGGAGTCACCATGAATCAAAATTGGTTCAATAACAGTGGGTTTGATGTTTTTTTTTTATGCTGTAGAGAAATTGTCCATTTGGGTGACCTACGGGATAACATTCAAATTTACACACCAACCACTAAAGCCAAAGATGAAGAAATTGAAGATTTTTACCAACTTCTTCAGTCTGAAATTGACCACACATGTAATCAAGATACAATGATAATTACTGGTGATTGGAATGAGAAGGCTGGGCAATCTACTTCCATAGTGATACTGCCTTGGAAACCTAAGGAGGGGTCGCTATGAGTCGGATCTGACTCGACAGCAATGAGTATTCTTTTTTGGGGGGGGGGGTTTGGAATTAGAAAGTTGGAAATAAGGAAGAAGCATTGGTAGTTGAAAAATATGCCTTGGTGATAGAAATGAAGCCAGAGGTTGCAAAATAGAATTTTGCAAGACCAATGACATATTCATCGCAAATGCCTTTTTGAGCAACATTAACAGTTACTAAACAGGTGGACCTTGCCAGATGGACTACACAGGAATCAAATCAACTACATCTGTGGAAAGAGATGATGGAGAAGCTCAATATCATCGGTCAGAATAAGACCAGAGGACTATTGTGGAATAGACCATTAATTGCTCACATGCAACTTTAAGGTGAAGCTAAAGAAAATTAAAAAAAAGTCCATGAAAGCCAAAATATGACCTTGAGTATATCCCACCTGAATTTGGAGACCATGTAAAGAATAGATTTGATGGATTGAACACCAATAACAAAACACCAGATGAGCTGTTGGATGACATCAAAAACATCATACATACATGAAAAAAGCAAAAGATCATTAAAAAGACAGAAAAGACCAAAATGGATGTCAGAAGAGACTCTGAAACTTGCTCTCAAATAGAGAGTAGATTAAGTGAATGGAAGAAATGATGAAGTAAACGAGCTGAACAGAAGATTTCAAAGGGCAGCTCAAGAAGACAAAGTAAAATTTTATAAGGAAATGTTCAAAGACCTGGAGTTAGAAAATCAAAAGGGAAACAAAAAACACTCGACCTTTCTCAAGCTGAAAAAATTAAAGAAAAAATTCAAGCCTTGAGTTGCAATATTGATGGATTCTCTGGGAAAAATAGTGAATGATGCAGGAAACATCAAAAGAAGATGGAAGGAATACACAGTCACTGTACCAAGAAGAATTGGTTGGCATTCAATCATGTCAGGAGGCAGCATATGATCAATGTTGTTGTTGTTATGAGTAGTGGAGTTGGACCCGACTCATAGCAACCTTTCCTTGGGTTTCTGAGGTGGTATCACTACAGAAGTAGATTGCCCAAACTTCCTTCTAAGGAGTGGCTGGTGATTTTGAACCACCAGCCTTCTGGTTAGCAGTCAGGTGCATTAGGCACTATGCTACCAGAGCTCCCCATATGATCAAAAACCAATGTTATTGAAGGAAGAAGTCCAAGCTGCACTAAAGGAATTGGCACAAAAACAAGGCTCCAGGAATTGATGGAATACCCATTGAGCTATTCCAACAAATGGATGCAGTGCTGGAGGTACTTACTAGTTTATGCCAAGAAATTGAGAAGACAGCTACCTGGCCAACTGATTGAAAGAGATCAATATTTGTGCCCATTCCAAAGAAAAGTGATCCAACAGAGTGTGGAAATTATCTAACAATATCTTTAATATCACACACAAGTAAAATTTTGCTGAAGATAATTAGAAGATATTTGTAGCAATACATTGACAGGGAACTGCCAGAAATTCAAGCTGGATTCAGAAGAGGGCATGGAACAAGGAATATCATTGCTGATGTCAGATAAATCTCAGTTGAAAGCAAAGAATACCAGAAAATAGTTTAGTTGTGTTTTAATGACTATGCAAAAACATTCGATTGTGTGGATCATAACAAATTGTGGATAACATTGAGAAGAATGGGAATTCCAGAACATTTGGTTGTGCTCATAAGGAACCTGTACGTAGACTGAGAGGCTGTCATTCAAACAGAGCAAGGGAATACCACATGGTTTAAGATCAGGAAAGGTGTGTGTCAGGGCTGTACCCTTTTGCTATAGTTGTTCAATATGTATGCTCAGCAAATAATGTAAGAAGCTGAACTATATGAGGAAGAATGTGGCATCAGGATTGGGGGAAAACTCACTACCAGCCTGCAATACACAGATGATACAACCTTGCTTGCCGAAAGTGAAGAAGACTTGAAACACTTACTGATGAAAATCAAAGACTACAGTCTTCAGTATGAATTACACCTCAACATAAAGAAAACAAAAATCCTCACAAATGGACCAATAAGCAACATCACAATAAATGGAGAAAAGATTGAAGTCATCAAGGATTTCATTTTGCTAGAATCCACAAACAACCCCCATGGCAGCAACAGTCAATAAATCAAACGACATATTGCATTTGGCAAATCTGCTGCAAAAGGCCTCTTTTAAGTGTTAAAGAGCAAACATGTTATTTTGAAGACTTAGGTGCTCCTGACCCAAGCCATGGTATTTTCATATGCATGTGAAAGCTGGACAATGAATAAGGAAAACAGCAGAACAATTGACACATTTGAGTTCGCAAAGAATATTGAATATACCATGACCTACCAGAAGACTGAAGAAATCTGTGTTGAAAGAAGTACAGCCCAAATGCTCCTTAAAGGCAAGAATGGCCAGACTTCATCTCTCGTTCCTTGGTCCTGATATCAGAGAGAACCAGTCCTTGGAGAAGGATATCATTCTTGGTAAAGTAAAGGGCCAGCAAAAACAGGGAAGACAATGTGATGGATTATTCCAGTTGCTACCACAATGGGCTCAAGCATAGTAAGAATTATGAGAATGGCACAGGACTGGGCAGTGTCTCCTTCTGTTGCATATAGTGTTGCTAGGAGTCAAAAACTACTGGACAACACCTAACAACAACACGGGATAATATCAGGGTTGACAGGCAATTTATTCATTCATTCACTTGATTGATAATATTCATAGAGCATTTTATGTACTGGGTGTTGTGCTGGGACCTTGGGATGCTGGCATGAGCTATACCTAGTTCCTGTTCTCAAGGAGTCTACAGCTAGCTGGTGGACTGGGAGTCTGGCAGGCCATACTAAGGAATCTGATCTTTATAATAAGGTGCTGGCAGGCCTCTAAACATTTTTAAGCAGGGGAGTGATGTAATCTCATTTGCATTTTAGAAAGCTTACTCTGGAGGTCAGTAGAGGATGGATGGGGGCAGGGTAGGATGAGAAAGAACTCCAGAGATTTCATTGGGAAGATATGATAGTAGTCTGGCTAAGAAGTAAGAGTTCAGCTGAGGCACAGGCAGTAGGTATAACAAGACAGGGATAGATATTTTGGAGGTATTGTTAGTACGACTTGGAGGTTGAGGTTAAAATAGATTGAAACATCTCATTTTATAGCCTAGAGAGAGTTAAAGGATCAATTTCAGGTCATATAGCCTGTAAGACTTCAAAGAACAAGATTTGACTTCAGCTCCCTGACTTCCTCCTAGGAGAGTTCTGTTCGCCACTTAGAAGAAGCTGCCTCTCCTTCAGATAAAGACCCTGGAGTTGCCCTATGTTACCTAATCTCTTTGGAGTCAGGCCAATTACTCATCAGAATCCCAAGCCTCAGGATTGGAAAGATCTGTAAAAATGCAGCCTCTTCCAACAATTCACTCAGTGACCTCTGTAGTCTTCTCACGAAAGATGTAGTCCAGCTTCATCTAATTAAGGGCTACCTCCCAAAATTATGCCCAAATCTGCCTCCAGTGTATTCTGCCCATTGTTCTTAGTTCTGATCTCTGAGGTCACAAAAGTAAAACAAAATAAAAAATACAGCAGAATGGAAAGCTTCTAATGGATAGTGCATTCTCTTCCCAGAAGCAACAGCTACTTGGAGAAGGGAAGGATGTGAACACCACCTACCATTATGTCTACTTGATTAATTAATATTCATGGAGCATTTTATGTACTGGGTGTTGTGCTGGGCCCTTGGGATGCTGGGATGAGTCAACACCCAGTACATAAAATGCTCCATGAATATTAATCAAGTAGACATAATGGTGGACATAATGCCCTGTAGGGGGTCGGGAGGATGATGAGTCACTCTTCTCACACCTGTTGAGCTGACTGAGCTGTTATTTTTTTTCCAACCATTTCTACATGTATAATTCAGTGACATTGATTACATTCTTCATGTTAGGCAATCATTCTCTCTATCCATTTCCAAGTTATTCAACCACTATTAACATAAATTCAATTCACCCTAAGCAAAAACTTTCCTGAGACATTCTTATTAGTTGACAAGGGGACTTTTCACCTGGGCAGTGAAGGAAACACGGTGGTAATATTTCATTTTTCAAACCCTGGATTTCTGATTGCACATTGTCTTCTATGTCCTGTGTCCTAGGATATTAGACAGCGATCCACCAGGACCTTGTTAGTTCCTGTTAACTTCTCACTCATTTTCTCCCTAAGCAGATGAGGAGTGAGCCCACGTGAGCTCTGCAACATTGTCCAATTCACTAAAACTGTGCAATCAACCTAATTATCTGATATATTGGCTCAGATACAAACAGCAGCTAGGCTTCATTGCCAATTTTTAATTGGCTGTAAAGTAGTATGTGATCATGACCTCTTACTAAACTATTCCCATTAAGCTTTCATGTTTACACAGCACTGTAAATTCAGCTCATCAGTTCTCCAGAAACTTCCCCAATTTCTGGCCCTTTCTGTAAAGCCAATTATCTTCTGTGTTTTGTCTTGCAGGTCTATTTGAAGACTGACACTTCTCTGAACTACACTCTGAGAGAGTGAATATGCTCTTCCTCATCCCTGCTGCCCAACCTGGAGCTGCTCAGGGATTGCTCTTCCCTAGACAAACTTACTATAGGGATAATCCTCAGGTTTCCTCTTTTTCCTGCACTTCAAGCCAATGAACTCTTTTCTTCCTTGAGTCACCCATGACTTTTATCACTTGGACCTCTCCTCAGCCAGGCAATAGCACATTTCAACATTGTGTGAAGGTTCTGAGGCTTCTCCTCCCTGCTAAAGTTAACCCAGATTTATTAATGAAAGTGCGGCAGAAAGAAAGACCCCAGAAAGCTGTATAAGCCTGGGAAAAGCACAAAGAGTGACAGAAAAACACACAAGCCAATGTTCCAGGAAACAGAGAAAATATGTCTAGAAAAATATGAAAGAAGATTTAAGGATTAATATAATAATAAAAAACACAAATAGGTTGAGACTATGGTTGCATGATAGATACTTTTACAAAACTGCTTTTCTTGACTTTTTAAATAGTAGTCTCATACACATTTGTCCTTTTGTGATTGGCTAACTTCCCTTAGCATAATATCCTCTAGGTTCATTCATGTTATGTTTCACAGATTCATCCTTGTTTTTTTAACATTGCATAGTATTCCATTGTGTGTATGTACTATAGTTTGTTGATTCATTCTTCTATTGATGAGCATTTAGGTGGTTCCATCTTTTTACTATTGTGAATAGTGCTGTGATGAACATGGGTGTGCATATATCTGTTGGGGTCATGACTCTTATTTCTCTAGGATATATACCTAGTTGTGGGGTTGCTGGCTCACATAATATTTCTTTTTCTAGCTTTCTAAGGAATAGCCATTTTCTACAGTGGTTGCACCATTTTACAGTTAGCTGCCTCAATGTCTTTTGTGATGTATCTGTTCATGTCCTCTACCCATTTTATGGGAGCCCTGGCAGCGTAGTGCCTAAGGCACTTGACTGGTAACCAGAAGGCTGGCGGTTCAAACTCACCAGCCACTCCTCGGAAGGAAGATGGGGCAATCTACTTCCGTAGTGATACTGCCTTGGAAACCCAAGGAGGGGTCGCTATGAGTTGGGTCCGACTCAACGGCATATAACAACAACAACAACAACCCATTTTATAATTAGATTGTTTATCTCTTTGTTGGTTTGCTCTGGTAGCATAATGTCTAAGGCAATTTACTGCTAACCAGAAGCCCGGTGGTTCAAACCTACCAGCCACTCCTCAGAAGGAAGATGGGAAATCTACTTCCATAGTGATACTGCCTTGGAAACCGAAGGAGGGGTCGCTATGATTTGGGTCCGACTTTATTGCATATAACAACAACAACATTTCTTTGTTGTTAAGATGTTGAAGTTTTCTATAAATTTTAGAGATTAGGCCGTTATCCAATATGTCATTGACAAATTTTCTTTTCTTAGTTTGTGGGTTCTTTTTTTATTTTTTAATGAAATTTTATGGTGTGCCTAAGTGTCTGATTTTTTGGAGGTTCCAGTCATCTATTTTGTCTTCTGATATTTGTGTTTTTAATTATTTTAAATAGAGTATTTATGCTGTGAATTATGCCCCCTAAATTTGTCCCTATTTTTTTCTTTGATGATTTTTATAGTTTTAGGTTTTACGTTCAGGCCTTTGATTTAACTTCAGTTCATTTTTGTGTATGGCATGGGGTATGTTAATTTTTCCGCAAATGGATATCCAGTTTTGCCAGCACTGTTTATTAAAAAGACTATCTCTTCTCCATTTAATGAGTTTTGGCCCTTTGTCAAAGATCCGATATCCATAGGTGGATGGATTTGCTTCTGGGTTCTCTATTCTGAAAAGGTCAAGAAGAGATTTCACACAAAATGAAATATTCTTTGATGCTTACCAGGGGTAGGAGGGGAAGGGAAGGCAGGGGAAAAAAAAAGATAAAGCAATCTGAGGGCTAAACCTCCCTATATAATTATAATTTTCCCCTAAACTTTTTAAAGCTCTCTCTCACAACTAGTTCAACAATAATTTTCTCTCTTTTTTGTTTCAGGTGAAAGTTTACAGGACAAATTAGTTTTCCAAAACATTCTGTTTTGTGACATTTATTGCAATCCCCACACTGTAACTGCATTCTTCTCATATCCTCCCGGTGCCCACCCCTTCCCTTCATTCTGTTCTTCCTTTCCATCCCCTGCTGTCTTCATGATTTTCTATGCTTGATTGTCCTAATGAGTGCATACTTTCTTGATGATACTGTTCCCCTTTAGGCCAGTCTATAATTTGGCTGGCAGTTGAGTCATGGGGGTTAAGTTCAGTTCCCAGCACAAAGGGTGTCTAAAGGCCATTGTCTTGGGTTTCCACCAGTCTTCATCAGACCAATAAGCCTTGTCTTTTTCATGATTTTGAATTTTGTTCCACACTTCCCCCACTTTATCTGGACCCTCTTATTGTGATCCCTTTCAGAGCAATCAGCAGTGGTAGTACTTTGGACTAATTGTTTCCTGCATCTTTGATTTTCTTCACACTTTGCTCTGGATGGAGAGAGACCAATAGTTGCACCTTATATGACCATTCACAAGCTTTTAAGACCCCAGTTGCAACTTACCAAAGTAGTATGTAGAACATTGTCTTTGTGGACTTTGTTATGCCAATTGACCTTAGTGTCCCCCTAGACTATGGTCCTGGGCCACCATACCAAGTGACTCCTTCGCTCAAGGTATTTGGTTATGGCATTTTCATAACTGTCCTCTGTGTGCCCTACTACATTCACAGATATATTTGAAGCAACATATAAATACACAGGTAGAGATAGCCCCTGTCGAACCTATATATATTTGTGGGTGTAGTTCCATTTGCCTTCCCACTCCTGATCAGATTGTTGATCTATGCATCCATTTGTAAATTATTGTTATTACTAGTATTGCAGGATTGTAAACACAATAATATTCACCTTTGTTGCATTTAACTCTTGTGTTCCTCCCTGTGTCTTCCACTGTCTTTGTCATTTTGTACTGACCTCCCCTTTATTAAGCATTATTCTTTTTATACTCATGTTTTATCAGTTTATGTGATCATTAACTTATGTCATTTCAACTGACATAAACAGGTTTTGGAACAACATACCTCATAGACAGCATTCACTTCAACTGTTGGGAGCAGAGGGGTCAGGCACACTCGAGAGGAGACTGTTGGCAACTTGTGATCAGAGTACAGGTGGCACACAGTCAGAGGGAATGGACTTAAGTCAGTGATTAGGGCCCTACTATATTTGGAGCCCAGAACAATTTTAGGGAGGCAAAAGTAAAATTCACAAAGCCAAGGACATAACACCTCCACTTCTGACCTTCACTGCTTTTCAATATATTCCTCCTTGCTGCACTTTACTAAATTTTCTTTACTAAATGTAAAGACCAGGACTAGGAGTGAAGGGTGAGGAAATGAAGCTGATAAAAAAGAAAATCCTGATTATTATTTATTATTATTTTTATTTTTGCAGTATTCCCTTCCCTCCCCTCCTACCCCTGTTAACCAACAAAGAAAGTTTCCTTCCATATTCCATATATAAACCTTTTCCTAATTTTTTACAGTAATGAACTAATACAATATTTGTCCTGTGCTTCCATAGTGATATTGCCTCAGAAACTCAAGGAGGGGTCGCTATGAGTCAGTTCCAACTCCATAGAAGTGAGTTTGGGTTTTGGTTCGGTAATGTCCTCTAAGATCCTCCATGTTATGTGGTATTTTGCAGATTCTACATTATTATTTAGTGTTGCATAGTATGCCATTGTGTGTATGTGTTTAGTTATCCAGTCTTCTGCTGATGGGCATCTAGGTTGTTTCCATCTTTTTGCTATTGTAAATAGTGCTGCGATGAACATGGGAGTGCCTATGTCTGTTCTTGTCATGGTTCTCACTTTTTTAGGGTATATACCTAGTAGTGGGATTGCTGGATCAAATTATATTTCTAATTCCAACTTTTTAAGGAATTGGCATGTTGCTTTCCACAGTGGTTATATCCTTTCACAGTTCCACCAGCAGTATATTAGAGTCCCAATCACTCCACATTCCACCAGCATTTGTTATTTTCTGTCTTGTTGAACTTTGCTGTTAGTGCTGGGGCAAGATGGTATCTCATTGTTGTTTTGATTTACATCTCTCTAATGGCTAATGATTGTGAGCATTTCTTCATGTGTTTGTTGGCCACCTGAATATCCTCTTTTGTGAAGTGTCTATTCATGTCTTCTGCCCATTTTTTAAATAGATTGTTTGTCTTTTTGTTATTGAGGTGTTTTTTTGTTACTGAGTTTTCTATAAATTTTATAGATAAGTCCCTTGTCAGATATGTCATTGCCAAATATTTTTTCCCAATCTGTAGGTTCTCTTTTAACTCTTTTGGAGAAGTCTTTTGAAGCACATAAGAGTTTAATTTTTAGAAGGTCCCATTTATCTTGTTTCTCTTCTTGGGTTTGTGCATTTTGGGTTAAGCTTCATAGTCTATTTATGCCATAAATTAGGACCCCTAAATTTGTCCCTATTTTTTCCTTGAGGAACTTTATAGTCTTAGGTTTCACATTTAAGTCTTTGATACATCTGGAGTTAGTTTTTGTGTATGGTGTGAGGTATACGGATCTTGTTAGATTTTTCTGCAAATGAATATCTAGTTTTGCCAGCACCATTTGTTAAAGAGACCGTCTCTTCCACATTTAATGGATTTTAACCTTTTGTCAAAAATCTGTTGACCATAGGTTGATGGATCTATTTCTGGGTTCTCAATTCTATTCCACTGGTCTATGTGTCTGTTGTTTCAAACCCACCAGCCACTCCTCAGAAGGAAGTTTGGACAATCCACTTCCATAGAGATACCATCTCGGAAACCCAAGGAGTGATCGCTATGAGTTGAATCGACTTGATGGCAGTGAATTGGGTATTAGTTTTTTGGATTGTAAATGGTATTGATTTTCTTGTTTTATTTTCAACAGTCTCTTTGTTGGTATAGAGGAATCCAACTGATTTTTGGATGTGGATCTTGTATCCTGCCACTATGCTCAATTTCTCAATTAGTTCCACTAGATTTTTGCAGAGTCTCTTGGGTTGTCTGTGTATAGGATCATGTTGTTGTTGTTGTGATGTGCTGTCAAGTCGGCCCCAACTCATAGAGACCCCTCCTTGGGTTTCCGAGGCAGTATCACTATGGAAGTAGATTGTCCAACCTTCCTTC
>NW_006921762.1:736004-748140 GCF_000298275.1 Orycteropus afer afer
AAACTAGGACCTGGGAGGGGAAGATTATGAATAATAATAAAAAGGACAAAAGTATTAATAACATTAGTTGTTTTTAAACAGACAAATACTAGCAAACTAATCACCAGAAAAAAGAAAGCAAAAAAGAAAAAAAGAGAAAAAAAAAATCAGTGGAGGATAGGGCAGGGCACCCAGGCTCCATCTGCACACAGACTGTGATGGAATTCCTGTGGGCTCAGTAGGTAGGTGGGAGTGGGGGATGGCTGCACCTCCGTTCACCAAGTGGGTGTGGGGTATAAGAGTAACAAGAGGAATGTCGTTCCTTTTCAGTCTTGCAAGTCCCGAGTGTCCTTGGGGTTGCTGGAAAGCAGAACGTATTCTTAAGCCCCAGGAATCTGTGAGAGCGCTGTCTTTTTAAATATCCAAAATAGTCTATCCACTTTTTCAACCTTCAAAGTGGCGGCAACCTCCGGACAGGCAAAAGTCCACAGCTCAGCCCACCTTTCTCTTCACCTTCTCCGTTTGTTCCCCAGCCACTGTGCACAGTCCTCCATGCAGTCCCTGGCCAGCAGGGTGATTGTCAGGTTAATTTTTAGGTCCTACCACCACTGTGCCGTAATGATCACTGCCAGACCGCAGCTCCGTCTGTCTCCTTTTTTGGTATCTTCATGCAAATTCTTCTGCTAGTTGGGGTTTAGTCCACTTCTATATCCTTCCTTTCAAGGCTCAGGGGTCCAGGATTATCTTCTGTGTCTGTGTTAATTGGTTTTCCTTTTCTTTGTTGAATAAGGTCTGTGCAGTCTTTCTGCCTAGTCTCCTCTTTCGCACTTTCAGTGTGTTATCTTTTTCTGAAAATTTAGTATTAATTGCCTGAATTTCTATCTGTAGATTTTGTATCATTTATAATTTTTCATTTATTTTGTTATTTTGTTCTTGTATTTTCTTCTGAAATTGTTCTAGGTTCTTGTCTGTATTTTTCTCAATTTTTTCAGTGTTCCCTTGATGTGTTTCTCAATCTGTAGAAGGTACTTACATGTATTTCATTTTAATTCTTTATCAGGGACTTCCAAAGCTGCTTCTTCCTCTGGGATGTGTTCTGGATCTGTATCCTACCTCCTCATTTCTCCTGCTTTATCTTGCTTCTTTGTGTGTGCTGTTATGGTCTGTTGTCTCTGAGACATTGTGACATTTTTGTGTTTATATTTAATTGGTGATTGTATGTTGGAGTGATTTGCACAAGATTGTTGTTTTCTTTGGATGTATCTGAGTAAGCAGGATACTGTCCTCCTCTGTTTGCTAGTTGGCAGCACTTATGCACTTGCCACCTGTCTCCTTTCTAGTCATCAGCCTCCCATATATCTGTGCTGTCTTTGGCAAGCAGAGCCTATTCTTAGGTCCCTAGAATCTGAGTTAGAATGCTGTTGCTTTAAATATCCAAAATGGCCACTTATAAACATTTGAAATAGCTGCACCCTCCAGACAGCTGAAAGTCCATAGGTCGGTTTGTGTCCTTCTTTGCTGTTTCCCTTTTTAGTCATCAGCCACCAGTGCAGTCATTCATGTAACCTTGGTGAGCAGTGCCAATTTTTAGGTTAATTCTCAGGTCCTAACACCATTTGGAAATATTCAAACTGTCCATGCCATCAGGATAGCTAATAGTCTGCAGCTGTTTGTCTCCTTAGTCACTGTTTTCATTCAGGTTCTTTTACTAGCTGGTGTTCAACCTACTTCTGTATCCTTCCTTTCACAGCTCAGGGCTGAAAGATTATCTTCTGTATCAGTGTTAATTGGTTTCCTTTTTCTTTGTTGAAGAGGGTCTGTGTAGCTTGTCTGCCTATTCTGCCATTTTACCAGAAGTCCCTTGAAAATCCTCATTATTTTTGAATCCTTGGGCTAAAAACCAAATATTGTTAGAAATGAAAGAATAACAGAATCAACAAGTGACTGAGATTTTTTAAAAATCTGGAAAGTAAAACACAAACATGGGATTAAATAGATGAATGTAATGCATTAGAAAAGAACAGGCTAGCCAAGTTGCAAGGAATATTTTTGATGGAAAATAGAAACCAAGGAAGCTTACCAAATATGTAAACAGGAAATAAAGATATAATTAAAGATAGTTTCCTGAAGCTTTTAATAAAGAAGTTAATCTGTACAGAGTTGCTTTCTGGATTGATTGCTAGATAAAATGATCAGAAAACACCATTGTAAAGCTTTCAGGACAAAGAAAGGATTTATTAAGTGAATAAAAAGAAGAACACTATAACTTAAAGTAGGTAGAAGATCTAGTGGCCTAAACAATAGAAAGCAGGGGATATTAAGAGTAAAGTTTTTAAGATTCTTAAATACAGTGTCACATCTCTATACCTCTATACTCCCAAAAGAAAAATGGAAAGCCTACTACTGGATGGGAGTCTTTGGGTGATACAAATGGCTCATGCACTCAACTGCTAACTGAAAGTTTGAATTTTTGAGCCCCACCCAGAGGTACCTAGGAAGAAAGTCTTTACAATCTCTTTCTGAATAACCAACCATTGAAAACCCTTTGGAGCACAATTATACTCTGACACACCAAAAGTCACAATGTGTTGAAGCCAACTCAACAACAACTGGTATTCCTGTATGAGAGGGCTAAGTACAATAGTTAACAGTGTTATCCAAATTATTGTATGGATTTACTCCTATTAAATGAATAGTGAATATACTCCATAGAAATGGATATAGTTATTGTAAATTATAATATGTGAGAATGAAATATTTTGGAAAATGTTTTCTCTACATTCCTTCTGTAAACATTTATTGATCCTCTACTGTATGTCAAGCACTGTGTTGTTTTGCTAGAAACTTGCTTTGGTAGGTATTTTTTGTTTCATCATGACAATTACTAAGATGCTATAGTGCTGGCTGAAAAACAAAATAGAGGTAAATGGGAGACAGTAGAGATTTCAGAAATAGATTTTAAAGAAACATATTTTAAAACCGTGACAAGCCAAGTTTAAGGAACCATGTAATTGTATGCATTATTGGGATTCACCTTAATAATTTACAATATAGAGCATTGGGTGTCTAAGTGGATTAGAGATACAACATTTAAAAAAAAATAGTAAGAATAGAATCTTATCCTTACTTAATGGGGAAGTTAATTACTCTCTTGCCTAAATCATACCACTTTTAGTTATAAGAACAACAAGTTAAGTTCCACATAGATTTAAAGCTTCATGCAAAAAAAAAAAAAAAAAGGTAAAATGTCATGAAAAACAATATAACTGAAATAAAGGGGAAATGTGTAAAATAGGTACAACAGAGAAAAGTCTGAATTCAAAGTAAAAGCTCACACACGTCCACAAGGGATAAAATCATGAGTATTTTGAGCCTGTAGTTAGAGAATGTAAACAAATAATGAATGTCAATAGCAAAGTTAATAAGAAAGATACTCCACCTCACTTGTAATTAATTAAAAAAAAAAAAAAAAAAGAAGCAATTTTGAATTCCCCCTTCCTATCTATTAGTGAAAACAAACTGAAATAATAAAAACCCAGTGCTGGTGCAGTTCTCTGCAGACAGGAGTTCTCTCACATCACAAGTGTCAATGTTCATCTTCTTTTGGAGGGTAGACTAGGAATAAATAACTCAGAAATGAGTGCATGCTTTGGATCAAGTTTTCCCCTACTGGGAGGCTCAAGAAAACTATTGCATATAAATTACAAGCTATTTTTATACACATGTTTATAGTAGCACTGCTTACCAAATACTTCCACATTGGGGACAGGTTAAGTAATCTGAACCTTATCTGTTCAGAGGAAAATCATACAGCCATTGGCCACAAATTGAAAGTATTCAGATATGTGGAAAAAGTATACACAAAATTTTTAAGAAAAAAGCACAAAATGTAAGGTCTATTGAGTATAACTAATTAGAAATCAAATGAATTTATTAAAAATTAAAGAAAAAAGTATAAATGACTTAAAAACAAAAGCCAGCTGCCCTTGAGTCAATTCTAACTCATGAGCATTCCAAGGGTGTCAGAGTAGAACTATGCTCCATAGGGTTTTCAGTGGCTGATTTTTTTGGAAGTAGATCATCATATCTTTCTTTTGAGCTACCTCTGGGTGGATTTGAACCCTGAACTTGTCAGTTAGCAGCTGGAAGCTTAACTGTTTGTGCCACGGAGGGACTAAAAGGTAGAGTAAGTGGTGATAGTTGTGATGTTAATGAAAGGCAACTTTTACTGAGCCATTATTTTGTGCTATACTCTGTACTATGTTCTTCACGAAAATTATCCTGGTCAATCTCCTTAAGATACTATGCAGTAGTTACGATCTCCAGATAAAACTGATGCATGCGGGGTTAAGTAACTTGCCCAAGGTCACACATCTATGTTGACAGGTATGTACACACACTCTTAAAATAAAAGCAAAGAGATTGATCGAAGGCTCAAAAACAATTAAAACCAGGGACATGTCTGATCTCACAAAGTGAAATCTAATGTTCCAAAATGGTGGAGTAACACATTTATGAGGTAAAATAAAAAACTGAAGGTACAACATTCTAATTGGATGTTGTAAGATTAGGGAAGCTGGAGGCCAGACAACTTGAAGTGGGGATACCTTACAGTTACTGGTTTGATTGGTTAGTTTAAACATGTGACTAAATGTGTGTGTGAAAGTGTGTTCATAAGGTTATTATCTTAAAATATTTCCTGAGGGATGCTGAAGGACTTTCTGATAAGAGTTTTATGTGAAGATCCTCCCCTAGGAACACTCTTTCTGTATCTTTTGTTTAACTGTTGTTGTGGCTAGGTGCTATTGTGTTGGCTCCGACTCATAGTGGCCCTTTGTATAACAGAACAAAACACTGCCCGGTTGTGCACCATCCTCACAATCCTTGCTATACTTGAGCCCATCATTGCAGCAACTGTGTCAACCCATTTTGTTGAGGATCTTCCCCTTTTTCACTAACCCTCAACTTTACCAATCATGATATCATTTTCCAGGCTCTGATCCCTTCTAACAACATGACCAAAATAGGTTGAGACAAAGTCTGGCCATTCTCATTTCCAAGGAGCATTCCTGCTGCACTTTTTCCAGCACAGATTTGTTCGTTCTTCTGGCAGTCCATGGTACTCAGTGTTCTTCATCAACACCACAATTCAAAAGCATCAGCTCATCTCTGATCTTCTTTATTCATTGTCCAGCTTTCACATGCATGTGAGGTAACTGAAAATACTATGACTTGGGTTAGGCACACTTTAGTCTTCAAAGTGATATCTTTGCTCTTCAGTAGTTTAAAGAGGTCTTTTGCAACAGATTTGCCTGGTGCAATACAACATCTGTTTTCTTGACTGCTGCTTTCATGGGCATTGATTGTGGATCCAAGTAATATGATATCTTTGACAACTTCAATCTTTTTTCCATTTGTAGTGATGCTGCTTATTTGTCCAGTTGCGAGGATTTTCCTTTTCTTTGTGTTGAGGTGTAATCCATACTGCAGACTGAAGTCTTTAATCTTCATCAGTAAGTGCTTCATGTCATCTTCACTTTCAGCAAGCAAGGTTGTGTCGTCTGCATATCACAGGTTGTTAATTAGTCTTCCTCCAATCCTGATGCTGTGCTCTTCATATATTCCAACTTCTCAGATTATTTGCTCAGCATACAGATTGAATAAGTATGATGAAAGGATACAACCTCGATACACACATTCCTGATTTTAAACCAGGCAGTATCCCCATATTCTGATGAAATGACAGCCTCCTGGTCTATGTACAGGTTCCTCATGAGCACAATTAAGTATTCTTGAATTCTCATTCTTCACAATGTTATCCATAATTTGTTATGGATAACAGCCAAATGCTTTTGCATAGTCAAGGAAACACAAGTAAATACCATTCTGGTATTATTTGCCGTAAGCCAAGACCCATTTGACATCAGCAATGACATCCCTCATTCCATGCCCTCTTCTGAATCCAGCTTGTATTGCTGGAAGCTCCCTGTCAATATACTACTGCAACTGTTTTTGAATTATCTTCAGCAAAATTTTACTTGCATCTGATAGTAATGATATTGCTGGACAATTTCCACATTCTGTTGGATTGCCTTTCTTTGGAATGGGTATAAATATGGATCTCTTCCAGTCAGTTGGCCTGGTAGCTGTCTTCCAAGTTTCTTGGCATAGACGAGTGCCTCCAGCACAGCATCCATTTGTTGATACATCTCAATGGATATTCTGTGAATTTCTGGAGTCTTGTTTTCTGCCAATTCCTTCAGTGCAGCTTTGACTTCTTCCTTCAATACCATTGGTTCTTGATCATATGCCACCTCCTGAAATAATTGAACATCGACAATTCTTTTTTTGCTTAGCTACAGAGGAAAAAAGATTTGTCTAAAATATTGACAGTTGCAGAGGAAATCCTTTGTTAAGTACCTAAGTCTAAAAGAAATAAGCAAAAGCTAAGAGGGAGTCAGGGCTGAGACCTGAGCCAATCTTTTTGATAGGAGTCAAGTGCCTTAAATTGTGGAACTCTTACACAGCTAGTAAATTTTGAAGCTGGGATTTGAACTCCAGAGTCTAAGCTCCTCACAATTACTTTGTCACTGTCTAATAAAATCTTAAGGAGTCCTGGTTGTGCAATGGTTAAGTGCTCAGCTGCTAACAGAAAGTCAGCAGGTTGAACCCACCGGCAGCTCCAAGGGAGAAAAGAGTTGGCAATCTGCTCCTGTAAAGGTTACAGACTAGGAAACCACAGGAGGTAGCTCCATTCTGTCCTGTTGGGTCACTATGACTTCAACTGACTGAATGGCACACAACATTAAACACTCAGTTACTTTTTGTGACCTACATTCTACATGTTCTCTGATTTTTTTTTTTCTTTTTTTTTTAGAGCAGACCCCTGCTGACTTGTTTTGGTGAGTGGTAGGGAGGCTCTGAGTAGCCCTCTTTCAGGTCCACTGCTTTGGCTAAAGTCTTAGAGAGTAACTCCCAATGCAGCTCTTATTAACAAACAAACAAAACAAAACAAAACTCACTGCTGATGAGTTGATTCCAACTCACAGTAACCCCTCCTTGAGGTTCCGAGGCAGTGTCTGTTAGGAAGTAGGTTGCCCAATCTTCCCTCCAAAGAGTGCCTGATGGGTTTGAACCACCAGCCCTCTAGTTAGCTATCAAATGCCTTAGGTACTAATGGAATAATTGCCCCTGTTCTCCCTCTTTTGATATTAACATACAAGACTCCCACCTCCATAACCACTGAATCACATACAGTGTTTATTTCCCCATTGCTATCTTTTTCAGTGAAGTCACTTTGAAAAGAATTGGTTCCACATCATTCCCTCCTACCTCCATCACTTCTCTCACACATCTCCTCTCCCTCTTGATGAATATTTAGCATCAACTTACCTTAAAAGGATTCTAAAAGCATTTTATAGTCAAGTACTCTGTCTGAGCCAAACATCTCCTTGAAGGACCTTTGCCTCCCTATCTTGCCTCCCATACACGTTAATCACATTTGAGCAGGCAGAATAGAAGTGCTTTTGAACACTGAGTGGTTTCCTTACAGAACATTGGGTTTGGGGTCAGGCTGCAAAAGAAGCCAGATCTGTGAGGGAAACCTCCCAGGAATGATTTGTTAGTCAACCCCAGTATTTGGGAAGGACCTATTGTACATATAAAGTGTTTCGAGGCTTGATAAAAAAAATGTATGGGGAGACTTATCATTGGGTTGTTATAGTTGAAAGCAGAAGTTGGTAGACTATGGCCTGTTGTCTGTTTTTATATAATCCATGAGCTAAGAACATTTTTACAGTTTTAAGTGGTTGAAAAAAAAATATCAAAACAGGCATAATTTTTTTTTGGTGAGATGTAAAAATTACATGAAAAAGTTTGCTGACCCCAGGTCTAAAGGAATGCCTGTTCTCCTTGAAGGCAGCCCTGGCTGACCTTTGCACATCAGAAGGAGCTCTCTGCTCCAGAGGGGCTCTCCATCCACACACGAGGTTGCCTAGGATGATCTGTGACCCTTTTCTAGCTCTTATAGTCTAGTTCTAAATGGAATCACCAGCCCTGTTCTCCATCTTTCGAATGTGACACAAAAGACTTCCCACCCCCATAACCATGGAATTCTATATGGTGTTTACCTTCCCATCACCACCTTTTCCAGTGGGGCCATGGAATGAGTTCAGCAGAAAAAAAATATTTGTGACCATACATCCACTCTGTCACCCAGAGCATGAGCTAGGGCCTGGATTGAGAGGTGAAGGTCATCTTCAAAGGGCTTAGATGTTTTCTACTAGTAGAAACAGAATGATTCTAGCCTATTTCTAGCCTTAAGACTATCTACATGGCCCAGTGGGAGTTGAGTGATAACCACCCGAGTAAAGCAAGCCCACTTTCTTCATCGGGAATATTTCTGAGTTCACTCACTGGCCTCACCATACTGGGACTCCTTTTGTCTCCCTTTCCCTTCTTCCCTCCCTCCCTTTATCTCTCTCTGTCTCTCTATTTCTAGGTCTAAATGGTCCTAGGTGCTTTGTTTGTTTTTTTTTTTTAAATAATCTGTCTCCCAAACCTTTCCTAAGAATTTTCCAGAAAGGGTTTTCACTTAAATAAAAAACCTAAATCCAAAAAATAAAAAAAATAAACATTAGATCCTACTCTCAGCCCAGAGGATTTATCTTACAAAGATGTCTCAGCTAGAGAATAGAGAAGTACCATGACTCACTGTAATAAGGTAGATATTGTGACAAGAAAGATGTTAACATATTAATGAAAGCCCTGAGGGGGAATTTGCATAAAACACTCTCTTTGTTGCTTAAAAAGGGTCACTGATGCCTTATTAAAAAAAATCAAAACGCAATTTTGTTAAATATTCAGTCTGAGAATGGTTTAGTTTCGTTCTTTATCTCCTGAGTATTTTTCTTTTTCTTGATAGAATCACAGATGCTTAGAATTGAAGAAATTCAAGTCTCTCCTTATCCCATCCTCCTTGAGAGCCCTGCGATGGGAGCACTCATTCCTTCAGGAGTAAGGTGGGGAAGAACTAAAGGAAGGGTGAGGTCCTGGGTCATGGAACTCAGAAAAGATAAAGATAGCAAAAGTCTCTCTATATTCTTGCAATAATCACCTCCTTCAACTCCATTAAACAAAACAAAACTCGATTTGACTCTTCTGAAATTTATTTGTCATTTTAAATTTTGTCTGAAATTTTTGACAAAACTTTTGCTTGAACACTTCCAGTGACAGGGTGACAACTTGAGGCAGGCTGTGCTACTTTGGACTAGTCCTTCCTTTGGTATTGATAAATGACCTAATGGCTTTTCTTTGTGGCTGCCTTTCACATGGTTGTAGACAATGACTGTATATCTCTTGTTGTTGTTGGGTGCCGTCAAGTTGATTCTGACTCAGTAACCCTATGTGCGGCAGACCAAAACACTGCCCAGTCCTGTGCCATCCTCACAATCCTTGTCATTTGCAGCCATTGTGTCAAGCCATCTCATTTAGGGACTTCCCCTTTTTCTCTGACCCTTCACTTTACCAAGCATGATATCCTTCTCCAGGGACTAGTCCCTTCTGACAAAATACAGTTGAGATGAAATGTAGCCATTCTTGCTTTTAAGAAGCATTCTGGCTGCACTTCCAGGACAGATTTATTCATTCTTCTGGCAGTCCATGGTATTTTCAGTATTCTTCGCCAACACCGAGATTCAAAGGCATCAATTCTTCTTCAGTCTTCTTTACTCATTGTCCAGCCTTCACATGCAAGTGAGACTATGGAAAATACCATCTTGCTATTGTTGTTGTTATGTGCTGTTGAGTAGGACCTGACTCATAGCAACCCCCCCTTGGGTTTCTGAGGCAGTATCACTATGAAAATAGATTGCCCAGCCTTTCTTCTGAGGAGTGGCTGGTGGGTTTGAACCGCCAGCCTTCTGGTTAGCAGTCAAGTGCCTTAGGCACTATGCAACCAGAGCTCCTGAAAATACCATGGCATGGGTTAAGTGGACCTTAGTCTTCAAAGCGACATCATTGCTCCTTAACACTTAAAAGAAGTCTTGCAGCAGATTTGTCAAATGAAATACGATGTTTGATTTCTTGACTGCTGATTCCATGGGTGTTGATTATGGATCCAAGTAAAATGAAATTCCTGACAACTTTCATCTTTTCTCTGTTTATCATGATGTTGCTTATTGGTCCAGTTGTGAGGATTTTCCTTTTCTTTATGTTGAGGTGTAATCCATACCAAAGACTGTAGTCTTTGATCTTCATCAGTAAGTGCGTCAAGTCATCTTCACTTTCATTAAGCAAACTTGTGTCATCTGCATATCACAGGTTAGTAATGAGTCTTCTTCTAATCATGACGTCATGTTCTCCTTCATATATCCAGCTTCTCAGATTATTTGCTCAGCATGCAGGTTGAATAACCATGGCGAAAGATACCATGCCCTTCTAGATTTTAAGCTATGCACTATTTACTTGTTCTGTTAGAACAATTGCCTCTTGGTTTAGGTACAGGTTCCTCATGAGAATAATTTAGTGTTCTGGATATCCCATTCTTTTCAATGTTATCCATAATTTGTTATGATCCACACAGTTGAATGCCTTTGTATAGTCAGTAAAACACAGGTAAACATCTTTCTGGTCTCCTTTGTTTTCAGCTAAGATCCATCTGACATCAGCAATAATATCTTTCATTCCATGTCCTGTTCTGAATCAAGCTTGAATTTATGGAAGTTTCCTGCCACTATGCTGCTGCAACAGTTTTTTGAATTGTTTTGAGCAAAAAAATTTACTTGTGTGTGATATTAATGGCATTGTTAGATAATTTCTACATTCTGTTGAATCACCTTTCTTTGGAATGGGCATAGATATGGCTCTCTTCCAGTTGGTTGCTCAGGTAACTGTCTTCCAAATTTCTTGGCATAAGCAAGTAAGTGCCAACAATGCTGCATCCATTTGTTAAACATCTCAATGGGTATTCCATCAATTCCTGGAGTCTTGTTTTCTGCCAATTCCTTCAGTGCAGCTTTGATTTCTTTCTTCAATATCATTGGTTCTTGGTCATATGCTGCCTCCTCCTAAAATGGTTGAACATCAACCAATTCTTTTTGGTACTACCAAAAATAAACCAAACTCACTGCCATCAAGTTGATTCTGACTCTTAAGAACCCCTATTTGGTTTCCGTGGCTGTAAATCTTTACAGAAGAAGATTGCCGCATCTTCCTTCCGCAGAGTGCTTGTTGCGTTTGGACCATTTACTTTCTGGTTAGCAGCCAAATGCCTTTTCCACTGCACCACCAGAGCTCATGAAATGGTTGAACATTGACCAATTCTTTTTGGTACAGTGACTCAGTATTTCTTCTATCTTCTTTTGATTCTTCCTGCATTGTTCAATATTTTACCCATAAAATCCTTCAATATTGCAATCCAAGGCTTGAAATTTTTCTTTAGTTCTTTCAGCTTGAGAAATGCCAAGTATTTTCTTCCCTTTTGGTTTACTAATTCCAGGTCTTTGGATATTTCATTATAATACTTTGTCTTCTTAAGGCGCCCTTTGAAATCTTCTGTTATCTCCAAGACATTGTGACTTTGTTGTATTTATATTTAATTGGTGATTGTATGTTGGAATGACTCATGCAAGATTTTTTTTTTTTTTTTTTTGATGTATCTGAGTAAGCAGGGTACTGTCCTCCTCTTTTCACTAGTTGGCAGCACTTAGCATGCACCACCTGTCTCCTGGTGGGTGTGATAGAGAATGAGAGTGACTGCACAGGTCTCTGTCAACTGTTTGTGAAGAGGAATTAAGGGTGAGTCAGGCTCTTATTGGTGGTCATGTATCACTGGCCAGTTGGTGCAGAAGGAAGTGGTAGCTCTTACTCAGTAAGGGGAGCTGCAGAAGGTGTGGGTGTGATTGGATCATATGGGCATGGTTGCTGTCTCCCACTCAAATGAAAACAACAATCAAAAAATGATAAAAAAAATTAAAAGCAAGAGGACAAAAAGCATACACCACATAAACACACAGGCAATCACCAAAAAGAGAAAAAAGAAAGGAAAAAAAAAAGAGGAAAGGCAATAAATGAGAGAAAATATTTAAAGAAATACTTTAGAAAGCCAAAAGAAATAAGAGTAGAAAAAGTGAGTGTGTGTGTGTGTTGGGGGGGGGGG
>NW_006921762.1:748557-751563 GCF_000298275.1 Orycteropus afer afer
GTCTGAGCACACAGACTGGGATGGAATTCCTGCTGGCCCAAAAAGTTGGTGCGAATGAGGGATGGTCACACCTCTGTTCACCAAAATGAGGTGGGGTATAAGAATAACAAGGGGAATGTCGTACCTTTCCAGCCTCAGTGTCAGGAATGTCCTTGTGGTCCCTGGAAAATGGAGCCTATTCTTAAATCCCTAGAATCTGAGAGAACACTATCACTTTAAATATCCAAAATGGTCGAACTGCTTGTAAACATTAAAAATGGCTGTGCCCTCTGGACAGTCAAAAGTCCACAGCTCAGCGTGTCTCCCTCTTCGCTGCTTCCCCTTTTATTCACCAGCCAACAGTGCAGTCCTTCGTGCAGCCCCTGGCTAGCAGGGCCAATTTTTAGGTTAATTGTTAGGTCCTAACACCACTTGGCAATATACAAGCTGTCTGTGCCATCGGGATCACTAACAGTCCACAGCTCCCTATGTCTTCTTCTCTGCTATTTTCAGGCAGGTTCTTCTACTAGTTGGAGTTTAATCCACTTCTGTATCCTTCCTTTCAAAGCTCAGGGCTCCAGGATTATCTTCTGTAACTGTGTTAACTGGTTCCTCTTTTCTTTGTTGAAGAGAATCTGTGTAGTTTTTCTGCCTATTCTCCCGTCTTACTGGAGCACCCCTTTGAAATCTTCTGATCAACTCTTTTATTTCCTCATTTATCTATCTATCTATCTATCTATCTATCTATCTGTCTGTCTGTCTGTCTGTCTATCTATTTATAATTGTGATTTGGGTGAAAGTTTACAGAGCAAATTCACTTTCTATACAGCAGTTCACACACACTTTGTCTCATGACATTGACTACAATTTACCCCAATGCAACAGCTCCCCTCCCACTTCCTCCAAATAGTTACCTCTTCCCTGTGTCCATCCCTCCATGTGCTCCTAACACCTGAATTGTCTCCCTGTGCATAAACATCCCTTCTTTCTCCCATGATTATTCTCTCCAAGGAGTGTATCTACCTTGGGTAAATGTTAACTCATATGCCTGTCTTTTGTTTGGCTGGAAGCCACAGGTGTGGGCTCAATTCCAGACCTGAAGGGCAGCTAGGAGCCATGGTGTCAGTGATTCCACCAGTTTCTATCAGACCAGCAAACCTGGTCCCTTTTTTTCTCCAAATGATTTTGAGTTTTGTTCCACATTGTTCTCGCACTCTATCCAGAATCTCCTACATAGATCCCACTCTGAGTGGTTGACAGTGGTAGCCAGGCATCATCTAGTTCTTCTGGTCTCATAGTCGTATAGGGGGAGGATTGCATGGTGTACTACTAGTCACTTGGACTAATTGTTTCCCTGAGTCTTTGGATTTCTTCATTCTTCTTTGCTCTGGATGAAGAGAGACCCATTGCTGCATCTGGATGGCTGCTTGTCAGCTTTTAAGATCCCAGTCGCTACTCACTAAAGTAGGAGGTGGAACAATATTTTGTGTAGTATGTTATGCCAATTGAGCTTGATGTCCGCTGCGACTGTGGTCCTGTGCCCACAGGTTCAACTACTTGCTCCCTCTGGGTAGCTGGCTGTAGCCAAGAAGTGATTACAACCTTATCCCTTGTCAGCTTTAATATATACCTGGGAATTCTTACAGAACATACAAATACACTTGCAAAACCATTGTCTGCCAACCCTATACATTATCTTGGGTACACTCTACCCTGATTAGACATACCTAATTGTTCAGCCTGTCCACCCTTCTATCCACCCATATACCCATACTTGCCTTCACTGACAATGCAGTAATAAATGTGCAAAAGGGTTCATTTTTGTTGTCTGCACCTCGCATGCACCTCTCTATGTCTTCCTCTTCCTCAATGCCACCATGTTGATCACTCACATTTGGTACATTGTCCTTCTCTTCCCCCAAATCAGTACTCATCTCTACCTATCTAATAGTGTCCCCTCCCCTCCTCTCCCACCCCAGTAACCAATAAAGAAAATTTCCTTCCATATATAAACCTTTCCTTGACTTTTTTTACAATTACAAACTAATACAATATTTGTCCTTCTGTGATTGACTTATTTCACTCAACATAATGCCCTCCAAGTTCTTCCAAGTTATGCAGTGTTTTGCAGATTTTAGGTTATTCTTTAGGGTTGCATAGTATTCCATTGTGTGTATGTACCATAGTTTGGTTATCCATTCCTCAGTTGATGGACACCTAGGTTGTTTCCATTTTTTGTCTATTGTAAATAGTGCTGTGATGAACATGGGTGTGTGCCACATCTGGAAAAACTACGTAGGTCACAAAATGAAGTGACATGAAAAGGATTAATGTTTTTCATTTTTATTTAAGGAATGGGGGTCAGGCAGACATCCTGCATATTCTGGGAGAGCAACACCTGATGCCTTTCTTCTATTTTATTTATATGTTTATACGTGATTACATCATTAGTCTTGGAATCCATACAATCAGCTTATTCTCTACAAAGTTAAAGTTTTACTCCTCTATGTGCTCAAGGGCAACAGGTGGTCATTGAAACAATCACAAAAGCTTCCTCAGGAGTAAGGAGTGTAAAATGATAAATGTTTACTAGGGCACAATGACACAAAGTATGAAACATCCCAATAAGATAAAAACATGGACTACTGGAATAACATCTACTTTTGATACTTGATATTTTGCCAGTTAAGCATTTAATAGTGAGAGAAACCTTGTCATCTCTTAAAGGAAACATTCAACCACAAGAGAGGCCTTGCCATCTCTTAACTATAACTAGAACATGTGCCTTGCAATCATGTTCTTTTGGGGATCTTTTTCTTGGTCTCCAACAGGTGTGCATATTTCTGTTCTTGTCATGGCTCTTATTTCTTTAAGATATATACCTAGTACTGGAATGGCTGGGTCAAAGGGTATTTCTAATTCCAACTTTTGAAGGAATTGCCATACTGCTTTCCACAATGGTTGTACCATTTTACAGTCCCACCAGCAGTGTATGAGAGTCCCAGTCTCTCCACAACCTCACCAGCA
>NW_006921762.1:753814-773067 GCF_000298275.1 Orycteropus afer afer
ATTTCTTCTTTTATCTAGTCTTTCTTAAGGAAGGTGTTGTTCAGTTTCCTTTTGTTTGTTCTTTTTCTGTTGATCTTCCTATTGTTGATTTCTAATTTGACAACATTGTGATCTGAGAAGATGGTTCGCATTATTTCAATATTTTTAAGTTTATTAAGGCTTGCTTTATGGCCTAACATATGGTCTATCATGGAAAATGTTCCATGTGCACTGGAAAAGAAAGTATATTGTGCTATTGTTTGGTGAAGTGCTCTGTAGATGTCTATAAGGTCAAGATAGTGGATTGTATTGTTTAGCTCTTCTGCATCTTTGTTGAGTTTCTTTCCAGTTGTTCTATCATTCAGTGACAGTGGTGTATTAAAGTCTCCTCTGGTAGCATAGTGCCTAAGGCACTTGACTGCTAACCAGAAGGCTGGCGGTTCCCATCAGCCACTCCTCAGAAGGAAGGTTGGGCAATCCTACTTCTGTAGTGATACTACTGCCTTGGAAACCCAAGGAGGGGTCACTATGAGTCAGGGCCGACTGGACGGCACATAACAACAACAACACCACTATGGCTGTGGAGTCATCTATTTGGCTTTTCAACTCTTTTAAAGTCTGATTTATGTATTTTGGGGCTCTTTCATTAGATCAATAGATATTTATTATGGTTATACCTTCTTGTTCAATTGATCCTTTAATCATTATATAATGTCCTTTCTTGTCTCTATGGTGGTTTTTGTCTTAAAGTCAATTTTATCAGAAATTAATATCACCACTCCAGCTCTTTTACGGTTGCCATTATCTTGATATTCTTTTTCTAACCTTTGATTTTTAGTCTATTTTTGTATTTGTCTTTATGGTGTGTTTCTTGTAGACAGCATATTGATGGGTTTTGTTTTCTTATCCAATCTGCAACTCTCTGTCTCTTGAGTGGTGCATTTAGTCCATTAATGTTCAATGTAATTATTGACTAGTATGAATTGGTTTCTGTCATTTTTTATGTGTTTTTTCATGGTGTCCCTGATTTCTTTGTTACATATTATTTTCTGTACTGAGCTTATTATGTTTATGAATCATGTTATCATTTCCTTTCTTGTCGTTGTTTTAGTATTTGTTGAATATTTGTGCTTGTCCTCTTTTTTATTGTGATGTGAAGTTTCATCAGTTTTCTTTGAGGTTACCCTCTGCTTTATAATTTTCTCCTCAAGTTTAGAACACTCTATTCTATCTGGCAACTCTTTTGACTTCCTCTTAGAAGTTCTGTAACTACACAGTAATTTTCCTCTTTTTGGTTTGTAATTGTCCTCATTTGCCAATTGATGTCATTGGTTCCCTGTTTAGAATCTTGTAAGCTTATTGTTCTTTGGATATGTCCATAGCTGTGGTTTCTGTGTTATGTCATCTTGTGTATTAATGGTTGTTTGTTGTTTGTTATTTTTGGTTCTCTGTTCAAAGGACTCCCTTTAGTATCTTGTAAGGTTGGTCTGGTTTTAACAAATTCCCTTAATTTCTGCTTATCTGGAAATCTCCTAATTTCACCATCATATTTGAGGGAAAATTCTGCCAGGTAAATAATTCTTGATTGAAAATTTTTCTCTTTCAGAGTTTTATATATACTATCTCATTGCCTTCTTGCTTTCTGCTGAGAAATCTGAGCTTATTCTTATTGGTTGTCCTTTGTAAGTAGCTTTTTGTTTTTCCTATGCTGCTTTCAGGATTCTTTCTTTGTCTTTGGTTTTGATGTGTTTCGTGATGATACATCTTGGTGATTTTCTTTTGGGATCTGTCCTGTTTGGGGTTTGTTGGTCTTGAATGGATATATTCTCATCTTTTATCATATCAGGGAAGTTCTCTTCCAACAAATGTTGGACAATTTTCTCAGTGGTTTTCTTTTTCTCTTCCTGTTCTGGAATTCTGACTACAGGTAGGTTATTCCTTTTGATGGCATCCCACATGAACCTTAGGCTTTCTTCATTTTGTTTTGATCTTTTTTCTGATTGATCTCTTTCCATAGAAGTATTCATGTATTTGTCTTCAATCTCATTAATTCTGTCTTTCCTGGCATGAATTCTACTCCTTTGCCCTTACAATGTGTTATCTATTTCTGACAATGTAGGATGAATCTTCTGGAGTTCTATCTGTAGATTTAGAATCATTTCTAATTTGTCATTTATTTTTTCATTTTGTTCTTGTATTTTCTTCCAAAATTCTTCTAGGGTTTTTTCTGTGTTTTCTTTGATCTGTTTCTCAATCCTTTGAAGATACCTAAATATAATTCTTTTAAATTCCTTATCGGTGAGTTCCAATGCGGCTTCTTCCTCAGGGGTGTGTTCTGGGTCTGTATCCTGCTCCCTTGTTTCTACCACTTTATTCTGGTTTTTTGTGTGGGCTGTAATGTTTTGTTGTCTCTGAGATGTTGTGACAATATTGTATTTAGATCTCTGTTAACTATTTGTGAAGAGCAGCTAAGGGTTAGTCAGGTTCTTCTTGGTGGTTGTTTACCATTGGCCCATTGGTGTAGATGGAAGTGGTGGCTCTTGCTGGAGATGTGTGTAGAGTTGCAGGAGGTGTGGGTGTAGTTGTGTCATATGGGGACTATTGCTGTCTCCCACTCAGTTAGACAAAAATAACATTTGAATAACCATCAAAAAAGTAAAAGCAAATGGACAAAAACCACACTGTGTAGTCAACCAGACAGGAGCAATAACCAAAAAAGGTAAAGTGGGGGAAAAAAAATCTGTGGAGAGGGCAATAAGAAACAAAAGGTAGAGAAGGAGAGTAATGAGGAAAAAAAATGGGAAAAAGACAAAAAGAAAAACAAGGAACAGGGTTAACCACAGAAAGAAAAAAAAAAAAATGGGCCAGGAACAAGGGAAAGAGAAAAAGCTAAAAACTAGAACCTGGGCAAGGAAGAATGAAGAATAATACTAAAAAGGACAATAATAATAATAATTTTAAAACAGAGAAAAACAACCTAAATAAAAAAGAAAAGAAAAGAAAATTGGGGCAGGTCAGGGCACCCAAGCTCCTTCTGAGCACACTGACTGGGAGGGAATTCCTGCTGGTCTAGAAGGTGGGTGGGAGTGAGGGATGGCTGCACCTCCATTCACCCAGAGGGTGTGGGGAATATCAGTAACAAGGGGAAAGTCACACCTTTCCAGTTGTTGGTGTCCAGAATGTCCTTGTGGTTCCCAGCAAGTGGAGCCTGTTCTTAAGTCCCTAGAATCTGGGAGAATGCTGTCATTTTAAATATCCAAAATGGTCAAACTGCTTGTAAACATTCAAAATGGTGTGCCCTCCAGACAGGCAAAAGTCCACAACTCAGCCTACCTTCCTCTTTGCTGCTCCCTCTTTTATTCACCAGCCACCAAAGCAGTCCTCCTTGCAGTCCCTGGACAGCAGGGCTAATTTTTAGGTTAATTCTTAGTCCTCACACCACTTGGCAATATCCAAGCTGTCTGTGCCGTCAGGATCACTGCTAGACCGCAGCTCCATATGTCTCCTTTTTTGGTGTTTTCATGCAAATTCTTCTACTATTTGGAGTTTAGTCCACTTCTATAACCTTCCCTTCTATGCTCAGGAGTCCAGGATTAACTTTTATATCTGTGTTAATTGGTTCCTCTTTTCTTGTTGAAGAGGGTCTGTGCAGTCTTTCTGCCTATTCCACCCCCTTACCGGAACTCCTTATTTCCTCATTTCTTTCATTTGTTTTAGCTACTTTCCATTCAAGGGCAAGTTTCAGAGTCTCTTCTGACATCCATCTTGCTCTTTTCTTCCTTTTCTGTCTTTTTAATGACCTTTTGTTCTCTTCATATATGGTGTTCTTGATATCAGACTTGTCTGGTTTTTGGTCATCAATGCATCAAATTTATTCTTCAGATGTTCTCTAAATTCAGGTGGGAGATACTCAAGGTCATATTTTGGCTCTCATTGACTTGTTTTAATTTTCCTTAGTTTCAACTTGAACTTGCATATGAGCAATTGATGGTTTGTTCCACAGTCAGCTCCTGGCCTTGTTTTGACTGATGACATTGAGCTTCTCCTTTGCCTCTTTTCACAGATATAGTTGATTTTATTTCTGTGTGTTCCATCTGGCAAGGACCTCATGCATAGTGGCCATTTATGTTGTTGAAAAAAGGTATTTGCAATCATTGGTTTTGCAAAATTCTACCATATGTGATTTCTGGCATCATTTCTGTCACCAAGGTTATATTTTTCAGCTACTAATGATTCTTTTTTTTTCATTTCCAACTTTCACATTCCAGTCACCAGTAATAATCAATACATCTTGATTACATATTGGGCCAATTTCAGACTTCAGAGGTTTGTAAAAATCTTCAATTTCTTTATCTTTGGCTTTAGTGGTAAATTTGAATACTAATAGTATTAAGTTGTTTTCCTTGTAGGTGTATGGATATTATCCTATCACTGACAGCATTGTACTTCAGGAGAGATCATGAAATGTTCTTTTTGATAATGAAAATTTTTCTGTGATGGTATTCCTCTTCAATTTGTCATTCCTGGCATAGTAGTCCATAGATTATCTGATTCAAAATGGCCAATACTAGTCCATTTCAGCTCACTAATGCCTAGGATATCTTTATGAGTTTGGTTTCATTTTTGACAAATCCCAGTTTTCACATTTGTACTTCATACTTCCCACATTCCAATTATTAATGAATATTTGCAGCTGTTTCTTCCCATTTTGAGTCATGACCCATCAACAAATGAAGGTCCTAAAAACTTTACTCCATGTCATCATTAAGATTGACTCTACTTTGAGGTGGCAGCTCTTCATCCAGTTGTATTTTGAGTCCCTTTCAACTTCAGGGGTTCATCTTCCGACACCATATCAGACAATATTTCACTGCTCTTCACAAAGTTTCCAGTAATATATTAGTTTGTGTTTCGCTGCTATTTATGAGGTTTTCAGTGATCAATTTTTTCAGAAGTGTATGTCCATGTCCTTCTTCCCAGTTTGTCTTTGTCTAGAAGCTCCACTGAAACCTGTCCACCATGGGTGACTAGTATTCAAAATACTGGTGGCATAGCCTCCAGCCTCAAAGCAATACACAACACCACAGTACAATAGACCATCAGAGGAGTGGTGAGCATATCTCTTGGAATCCTAAGATAAGAAGAAACTTTTATTCTCCAGTCATACTGTAACATTGAAAACTTCCACTGCCTTCCACTGTCTGGTTTCTGCTGGTATCACAGTGGGCTCTGGACCTCCAACAAAGATCATATCCATCCCTGGGAGACACGTGACTCTCTTCTTATACAGATACTCCTACAGAAGAAAAGACTAAGGGAAAAGAAGGGACTGGTTCTGTGTCATCCCCAGGGTTTAATTTCCCCAGGGCCGAAGGCTTCAGCTGTAATGGTGTGTGCTTCTCCTTCAAGGAACAATTGCGTTTACAGCCCCCTTCCACTAGATGAAGCTGCAGGTTCTTAGGAAGCTGGACTTTGCAGCTCTAGTTGGTGTTAGGCATGATGAGAATTTTGTGAATGTATTTGGATCCTCCAAGGTATATGGTGTTTACAAGGAAGAGGACTTTGCTAAATGCCAGGGGACAAGGACACCAGAGTATCTTTGCTAGGGGACAAGGACATTTGATCAGTGGGTGCTCACTGGATCAGAAGAGGAGGGCAAGGCTTCTAAATGAACCACATCAGGCTTACTGGCCTTGCCCAAAGTCAAAAGGCATCTCAAACCAGTGGGATGAACAGGTCTTTCCTCCCTCATTCATACACTTGGCCATATCCACCAGTGTCAGAAGTCTATTTGCTAGTTCTACAGAGCCAGATGCATTTTAAATAGCAAAATGTCAGGAGCACTAGCACAGCCTGACTGCCTGAAGGCACCCAGAGTCATAATCTGCCATCCCACAGGCAGCAGCCCTGTATCCTTGCTCAGCTGCAATCACTATTTGTTGCACAGATTCAAATGTGGACCAGAAACAAACAAAATCAAGTGGCCAGGCCTTCTGTGACCCAGTTTCCAATATGGGGCATTGAAATATAGACCTTGCAGAGTGCAGGTCAGCACTGGCATAAAGGCCCTGCTCCCAGCATAGGCAGAGGCCTAGGCCAGGACTACAGAGGAAAGGTGAACTCCCAGTGGGATGCTCAGAGCCCCATCTTATTGCAAACCAGAGAGCAGATCCTCTTGAAGGTCTGTATAATATATCTTCATGTGACTTTGTGGATAAGGAAAAAAAAATCTTACAAATATGATTGCTATGCTTTTCTTCCACTTGATGTTGCTTACTGTACCATGATGCAAGTACTAGTATGGCTGGTCAGAATTTGAACTTCACACTTTTTTTTCCCCCCTTCTCCCTCCCTTTTAATATTCAGGGACACACAGAGTATTGACAAATAAGCAATGACAAACTGGCTTTAGTGCCCTAAAGGTGTACTAGACCTGGAGAAGTCATTTTTAGAGGTCATTTAACTTAATCCTCTTGTTTGTTCAAATGAGAAAAGGATTTGGAGAGGTCTAAAGCAGGGCCCCTCAAAGAAAAAACAAGGCCACTTCAGTATTTTTAGGCTCTTTGGGTGGTGCAAATGGTTAATGCTCTCAGCTGCTAATGAAAAGGTTGGAGGTTTGAGTCTACCCAGTGGCAGCTTGGGAGAAAAGCTTGACAATCTACTTCTGAAAAAGCAACCATTGAAAACCCTGTAGAACATTGTTTTGCTCTGACACACATGGTGTTGCCATGAGTTGGAATCCACATGATACAACTTGTTTTGTTATATTAAAGCATAGGAAGCAATTAAAAATGAAGATTATAAAAATGGTAGAATATTTTTAATATTTATATTTTATAAATTAAACCTGCAATGCAATATATTATTACTAGTACAAAACTTAGAAAAATATTCATTCACAGTCATCTTAACTACAGGCAGTGCTGTAGAGCCATGAAACTCAAGTTTAAGGTTGTGTGGTGAGCGACTTCTTTCTGTATATCTTGGCAGTGTGTTTTTAGGACCATGTAAGTAACTTTATTTGGAGATAAGATCAAAAGTCTAATTTGAGGCCTTCACTGAATGTAGAGGCCAGGTGTCTCTCCTGCCCCTTTGTCTCTTCTGAGGTCTTTCAGAAACAAGTTATATTGTCTTGAGTGCTCATATCTTCATCAGGGTAGAGGACAGGACTTGTCTTTGAGTTTTTGTCTTTCTTTGACTTGCTATCTTGTAAAAGGTCTGCTTTGTTTAAAACATTTAAAAATTAAAACTTAGATTTCTTGGTGGAGCCATCAATGTAGCACATTTAGGAGCAGAGCAGAGATCTCAGTCAGAGCCACCTCCAGGATGGTCCCCAATGATCCTCATTTTGTGCATACCCTCATGTAGCCCCTCTTCCATTGGATAGGGCTGACCTTGTAACCAGGAGGGCAATGTGGAAATGAGGGAATGCAGCTTCCAACGACAGATCAGAAAAGACATGGAGGCTTCTGCCTTGCTCTCTCTTGGTTTGTTTGCTATGAGTGAAGTCAGTCTTAGTACATGCAAATAACCCATGGAGATGCTCACATGGGGAGGAACTGAGACTTCCTGTCAACAACCAGCCCCATGTGAAGAAGCCATCTTGGAAGTGGGATCCCCCAGCCCCGGACAAGCTTCAGATGACAGCAGCTCCAGCCAACAACTTAATTGCAAGTTCCTGAGAGACCCTGAATCAGAATTGCCCTGCTAAGCTGCTTCCAGATTCCTGACTATCAGAAACTATGTGAGATAGTAAATGCTTACTGTTATTTTAAGCTGCTAAATTTGAAGATAATTTGTTATGCAGCAACAGATGACTCCTACATGTGTCATGAGGGTCACTTAGGTTACTGGCTATAGTTCACCACCCTCTAATTGCCTGGCCTGGTGTCTGAAATTCCTGTATTTGAAAGTCATCCAGGAATATTAAACATATCCAAATTACAGGTTTTATTTTCCCCTGAAGACGAGTTATGAAAAGACATATGAAAGCATTTTATAAACCAGACTGATCTATACAAAAGTTAGCTTATTTAAATGCTATCTCTAAACAAAATAGCTCAGCTCCCCAAGATTGGTATAGGTAAACTCTGCTCCCACTTGTTAAGTGAATTCTCTGTGCTGTGCATTATTAAGAGCTGGAGCATAAAAAGGAGTATAACAAGTTTCCTGTCCTCAAGGGGTTCACAGTACTAGGTGTGATAAATAAGAAAACAGGCCATTACTATAGAGTGTAAAAAATGCTAAGCACAGGATAATTGATTCATCTCTTCATCAAACATTCATTGAGTGCCTCCTCCACAAGTCACTATGTTGGATGCTATTGATACATGAACAATGATTAGGGAGCCCATTGAGAAGGCTTCCAGGAGGAAGTATCACTAATCTGAGTCAGAAAGTTTGAGGAGAGAGTCTAATGGAGTTTAAGGATAAGAATACTGCCAGCTGAGTACATAAAGGCAGCATGATGACTTAGGGGCATTACCCCCATGTCTACACTCTAAGGAAATGTAACACTAGTACACTCTAATGCTAGTGAGAGAAACTACCTCTAAAAGTGGATTGGAATTTAGAGCGTTGTGCATCTATTGCTTCATAACAAATTACCCTCAGAACTAAACTCAGAACTTTATTTAACCAGTTTGTACCAGGTCAGTGTGTCTGATGTCCCAAATGGGGTGCCTGCCTTCCCTCCATCACTAATTAGTGTTGGCTGGTTCTGCATGCTTATACACCCTTTTGCACTGGAAGTGACTTAGAGATACTAACTAACTTAAATATTAACTCAAATGATAATTAGGTTAATTAAACCAATAATTAGGAGGATGAATATATTGCAAAAGAAGTCATCCAGGGTACTCCAAGGCCAATTATAATTAAAATTAACTGCCATTTGGGGTTCCCTGTATTCCTGCCTCTGCCTGGATCAGATCATCCATCCCTGACTGTGCACATCCAGGAAGCTCCTTTTCCTTCATGCTCACATCTGTGGCTCAAAGCTTACAGCTGCTGAGAAGGAGCAGAGAAAGCAAGTATCCTTTGGGGTCACATCTAGTGCGGAGAATTGTCTCATTGCCTTCACACACACAAAATAAAAGATCAGCTGATTTCATTCCCTCATCAAAATGGATGATTTCCAAGTGCGGAAACTGAACTAGATGCTCAAACTCGTTTCCTTCCAGGGCTTGGCCCTGGCAACATCTCCCTCAGCTGCTGCACCCAGCCCTCAGCGACATACGTGATGAGCTCAGAGTGAACAGGCATTTAATTTGATTTCCAGGATAATGTATTGCCCCAAAGATTCAAAATCCCCTCAAGAGAAAATATGGGCTTATTATTCATTGACAGAGTTATCCAGACAGTGTTGAGTATAATATGGAGTAGAAACCAGACACATAAACAGGAACTAGGAGTCTGACACGTTCGCCCAAACAAGACACACTTTTTCAAGGGTTGTCCTTCTGGGCAAGAAGCCTGAGGATTTTGTGTTACTTCTGCTTTTCTCTGACACACAGGGCACTTCCAGCTACTGCATCTTGGCTGACCTCCTGTGCTCTGAGTCATTTCTGCTTAGGATTCTAAAAGGGATATGAATCTCCATGCTGATGGAGAAGAAATGATGTTAGCTTCTCTCTCTGGGTTGGCCCATTTCAGAACTGATTATGTAGGTCCCTGTTGTAAACTGCATGCAGACCTAGCCTCAGCCCAGTCTGGGTCTCCATCTCAGTCCAGATCTGCTTGTCCTCCTCTGTCTCTCAAATTCCCAGGAACTCGTGATCCACCACTAGCCACTCTGCTCCCATGGTTCTCTCCTCTTTGAGGTTCATTTTGAAGGGCTGTGTTTCTGCCTCAGTTTTACCCCTTTTTTTGGTCTGTGCAAGGACAAGTACCCATGTTCCCTCCTTTAAAAAAATTTTTGAGGTGAAATTTACATTGTATAAAATTAACCATTTAATAGTATATAATTCAGTGACATTTAGTACATCTCTGATGCTGTACAACCTCCACCTCTATCATGTTTCCAAACTCCTTTACTTTCAGTCATTTGCTACAAATCCTGGGCTTTGGCCCTTGGTTTTCATTCAGGGAATTGCAAATTAAAATCATGAGATACTACTACACCCACTCTGCAATGACTAAAATTAAACACACTGACAATATCAATTATTAGCAAGAATGAGGAACTAGAACTCCCATATATTGCTGGTGGGAGTGTATGTTGGTGCAACCATTTTTGGAAAAGTATTTAGCAGAATATTCCAAAGCTGAGAAGGAAAAGAAATGAAGTTGAATGGAGATCCAAATAAATAGGTGTGGTGGAGATTGGAAGTTAAAGGTTGTAATTTCTGGGGCAGTTCTACTTTGTCATGTAGGCTTGCTGTGAGTTGAAATAGACCAGAAGGCATACAACAACAAGTACTTGTCAGGCTCCCTGTGTGCCGCAAACGGCTCATCACTCAACTACTAGCTGAAAGGGTGGCTGTTCAAATCCACCCAGAGGTGCCTCAGAAGACAGGCTGGTAATCTGCTTCCAAAATATCACAGCCTTGAAAACTCTAGGGAACAGTTCTATGCTGCACACACGGGGTCACCATGAGTTGAAATTGACTCAATGGAAATGAAAAACGAGTAACAACAACAATTACTGTTAGTAATTGCATGAAGTTTATCTGGCCAATTTATTGAACTTATTTTTTACTAGCTCTAAAAGTTTCTCATTGAACTTCCTTTGATATCCTAGATAAATATTCATTTTGTCTACAGATAATTAAAATTTAGTATTCGCATAGTCAAAATTTATCTTCTTAATTATTTTTCTTGTTTTGCTGCACTGATAACGATATGAAGAACAATTTTGAATAGGAGCGATATTATGAGGATTTTATTTCGTTCTAGACTTAAGTGGGAAAGCTTCAGATGTTTCACCAGTAAGTGTGATGGGTGTTGCAGATTTCTGGTAGATATCCTTCAGATAATATTTAAAGAAGTTTAATTACATTTTCACTTTTCTAAGAGATTTTTTTTCCAATCAGAAATGGATATGAATTTTATTGTTGCCTTTTCCAACTACTGAGATGAAATGAAAGTTTTCTCCTTTATCCTATTGATGTAATGATTTGCATTATTATATTTCCAATACTGAACCATCCTTGTCAGAATAAAACCAACATGGACACAATGAACATGGTGATTAAATATCCTTATTGGTCTATATTTTAAGGTTTCATGTATGTGTGTGTTTGTTACCTATGTCCACTTTTAGTATTATACTTATATTTTGAAATAAGTTGGAAAGTATAACATCTTTTTAAGCCCTGGAAGAGTTACTATAGCAAAGAGATTATCTGTCTTTGAAGATTTTGTAGTAATCATCTTTAAAAGTGTCTGAGCCTAGTGTCTTTTTTTTAGTTATCTTTTTTTTTTTCTGTGTCTATTCATCTATTCTAGTCTCAACTTTTTTAAAAAGAGTTTTCTTGTTATTAGTTGCCACTGAATAGATTTCGACTCATGGTGAACCCATGTGCGCAGAGTAGAACTGTTCACAAGGTTTTCAAGGCTATGACATTGTAGAAGCAGATCACAAGGCCTGTCTTCCAAGGCATCTCTGGGTGTGTTTGAACTACTAAGCCTTAGGTTAGTAGTCCAGTACTTAATCATATATTCTCAGCAAACCATCTTTTTAATCTATGTTTTAAATTTAATGCTAAAAGTTGTACATAATATGTTTTTATAATTTTTTAAAATTTCCACATAGCTTCATTTATTATTTTAACTTAAATTAGATTTTCTGTTTGATTTTTATCCTGACCTCTTATAATCGTATAAACGTATAATCAACTTTCTATTCCTTTCTATGTTTTATGAACTTAGTTAAAATTTACATATACTAAAAGGAAAAGATCTTTAAGGTAAAATATGGCGGGTTTTGATAAACAGGTACAGTCATGTAAAATATAGAACATTTTGCTCTGGTTACCTTTCGGACCATTTCCATCCTATGTTGGCAACTACTGTTCTGATATCTATTATGATGGAATAATTTTACCCATTCTAAGCTTCATATAAATGGAATCATGCAGTAAAACTTTTTTTGTGTCATGCTTCTTTCACTCAACATATTGTTCGAGGGATTTATTTATATAGTTATATATAGCAGCTGTTTATTTATTCCCACTGCTGTATAATATTTTATTTTACCTGCATACCACAATTTGTTTATCCTTTTAATTTTTTTTTTCTTAATTGTGATTTGGGTGAAAATTTACAAAGCAGATTCATTTTGTTCTAAGCAGGTCATGTACATTTTGTTTCATGGAACTGATTACAGTCTCAACAGTAAACAGCTCTCCTCCCACCTCCTCCCTATGACTACCACTTCTCTCTGTCCTTCTTACCTTCGCATTCCTATGTGTCTAGCTTTACCCCTATGCAAACTCTGTCCTTCTGCTCTCTCATGGTTGAGTGTTCTAAGGGGTGCATCTCCCTGCTCTGCCCACAGGCCTTTCTACTGTTTGGCTGAGAGCTAATCCACAGAAGTGAGTCCAATTCCAGGCCTGAAGGATAACCTGGGGCCATAGTCTTGGGGGTTTCACCAGTCTCTATCCCACCAGTAATTCTGGTCATTTTTGTGTTTTTGAATTTTGTTCCATGTTTTCCCTCTTACTCTATTCAGGATCTCCAATTTTGTTCCCTTTCTGAGTGGTTGTCATTGGAAGTCAGGCACTATCTAGTTTTTCTGGTTTCAGGGTCATAAAAGCTGAAGTTCCTGTGGTCATTTACTCCTTTGGACTAATTGTTTCCATATGTCTTTGATTTTCTTCATTTTTCTTTGCTCCAGATGAGGAAAGACAAATAGCTGCATCTTAAATAGTTTTTAGGTCACTACTCAACAATGTAGGATGTAGAACAATATTTTCATGTACTAGGTTGTGACAATTGGGCTTAATGTCTCTGAGACCACAGTCCTGAACCCATAGGCCTGGTGACTCTCTCCCTCAAGGTCCTTGATTGCGGCTAAGAAGTTACCCCAACCTTGTCCCCTGTTAGTTGTATAATGTACATCGATATTTGCCTAAGGCACTTGACTGCTAACCAGAAGGCTGGTGGTTCAAACCCCCCAGCCACTCCTCAGAAGGAAGATGGGGCAATCTACTTCCATAGTGATACTGCCTCAGAAACCCAAGGAGGGGTCACTATGAGTCGGGTCCGACTCAACGGTACATAACAACAACAACAACAAAATGTATCTATGGTCATGGGTATATTCCCCTTTGCCCACCCACATCTGATCTTCTCACCTGTCTGCCTATGTATCCATCCATAGACTAGTGTTTGTTGTTACTATTAATGCAGTATTGTGTATGTAACAATATTTGCCTCTGTTGTCTATAAGTTTGTGTGTCTCTCTGTATACTCCTTTTCATTATTGTTATTGTGTAGTCACACACTTTTGTTATATTGCCTTTCCTTTCATCCAAATCAACACATGACTCTAACTAGTCAGGGATTTTCCCTCCCCTTCCCTGCTATCCTTGATAACCAACGAAGGAAATTTCCTTGCTGTGTAAACTTTCTTTGACTTTTTATAATAATAGACTCATACAATATTTGTCCTTCTGTGATTGACTCATTTCACTAAGCATAATGTCCTCCAAATTCATCATGTCATAGAGTCTTCATTATTCTTTAATGTTATATAGTATTCCATTGTGTGTATGTACAATAGATTGGTTATCCACTCATCTGTTGATGGGCACTTAATTTGTTTCCATCTCTTTTCTATAGTGAATAGTGCTGTGATGAACATGGGTGTGCATATATCTATTTGTGTCCTGGATCTCATTCCTTAGAATATATTCCTAGTAGTGGAATTGCTGCATCAAATGGTATTTCTATTTCCAACTTTTTAAAGAAGTACTATACTGTTTTCCACAGTGGCTGTATCATTTTACAGTGGGAACACTACCGGTATATGAGAGACCCAATCTCTCCATTCCCTTACCAGTATTTATAATTTTCAGACTTGTTAAATGTTCCTATTATTGTTGGTGTGAGAGGATATCTCATTGTTGTTTCGATTGGCATCTCTCTAATGGCTGTGAGTAGTCGGGTCCGACTAGACAGCACATAACAACAACAACAACAACAAATGGCTAATGATCATGAGTTTTCCTTATGTGTTTTTTGGCCAGCCAAATATCTTCTTTAGTGAACTGCCTGTTCATGTCCTTAGCCCATTTTTGAATTGGATTGTTTATCTTTTTGATGTTGAGGTGTGGAAGTTTTCTATAAATTTTAGACTTAAGTCCCTTGTCAGATATGTCATAGTCAAATATTTTTTTTCCAATCTGTAGGTGCTCCCTTTACCTTTTTGGAGAAGTCTTTCAATGCACATAAGAATTTAGTTTTTAAAAGGTACCAGTTATCTAGTTTCTCTTCTGATATTTGTGCATTTTGGGTTATGCTTGATAGTGTATTTGTGCCATAAATTAGGACTCCTAGACTTCCCTCTATTTTATCTTTGATGAACTTTATAGTTCTGGGTTTTATATTTAGGTCTTTGATCCATCTTGACTTAGTTTTTGTGTATGGTGTGAGGTGTGGATCTTGTTTCATTTTTCTGCAAATGTATATCCAATTTTCCCAGCACCATTTGTTAAAGAGTCTATCTCTCCCCCATTTAATGGGTTTTGGCCCTGTGTCAAAGATCAGGTGTCCGTTGAAGAATGGATCTATTTCTGGATTCTCAATTCTGTTCTACTGGTCTATTTGTCTAGTTGTCATACTTTTCTTGACTACTGTGGCTGTATAATAGGTTTTGAGATTGGGGAGTGTGAGACATCCTACTTTGTTTTTCTTCCATAGTGCTTTGCTTATCCGAGGTGTCTTTCCTTTCCATATAAAGTAGAGTGATTGATTTTTCCATGTCCTTAAAAAATGTTGTTGGAATTTGCATCAGGATTGCATTGAATCTACAGATTGCTTTTGGTAGTATTGACCTTTTCACACTATTCAGTCTTCCTTTCCACAAGCATGCTGTGATTTTCTATTTATTTAGGTCTCTTATAGTTTCTTGTAGTAGTGTTTTGTAGTTTTCTTTGTATAGCTCTTTTGTTTCCTGGTAAGATTTATTCCTATATATTTTACCTTTTGGTAGCTGTTGTAAATGGTATGGTTCTCCTTTTTTCCTTTTCAGAGATCTCTTTGTTGATGTAGAGGAATCCAACTGATTTTTGTATGTTGATCTTGTATCCTGCCACTTTGCTGAATTTCTCTACTAGTTCCAGTAGTTTTCTTGCTGAGTCTCTCAGGCTTTCTATGTATAGCATAATTTCATCTGCAAATAGAGATAGTTTTACTTCTTCTTTGTCAATTTTGATGCCTTTTATTTCTCTTTCTTGACTAACTGCCCCGGCTAGGACTTCCAAAACGATGTTGAATAGCAGTGGTAATAGAGAGCATCCTTGTCTGGTTCCCATTTTTCAGGGGGAATACTTTCAATCTCTTTCTATTGGTAATAATGCTGGCTGTTGGTTTTGCATATTTACCCTTTATTATTTTGAAGAATTTCCCTTTTATTCCTATTTTTCTTAAAGTTTTTTTTCTTCTTTTTAATCAGGAATGAGTGTTAGATTTTGTCAAATTCCATTTCTGCATCGAATGATATGATCATGTGATTCTTTTCCTTTGTTTTAATTATTGTGTAGATTACATTGGGGAGCTCTGGTAGCATAGTGCCTAAGGCACTTGACTGCTAACAAGATGGCTGACAGTTCAAATCCATCAGCCACTCCTCGGAAGGAAGATGGGGCAATCTACTACTGTAGTGATACTGCCTCGGAAATCCAAGGAGGGGTTGCTATGAGTTGGGTCCGACTCGACGGCACATAACAACAACAACAAAGATTACATTGATTGTTTTTATGATGTTGAATCATTCTTGCATATCTGGTATGAATCCCACTTGGTCGTGGTGAATTATTTTTGATATAGTGTTTGATTCTGTTGGCTAGGATTTTGTTGAAGATCTTTGTGTCTATATTCATGGATATTGGTCTGTAGTTTTCCTTTTCAGTGGTGTCTTTACCTGGTTTTGGTATCAAGGTTAAGCTTGCTTCATAGAATGAATTTGGAAGTATTCCATCCTTTTCTGTGTTCTGGAATAGTTTGAGTAGAATATGTGTTAGCTCCCCTCTGAATATTTGGTAGAACTCTTCAGTGAGGCCATTCTAGGCCAGGGCTTATTTGTTTTTGCATGGAGGTTTTTTTTTGTTTTGTTTTGGTTTTTGTTTTTAATGAGCTGCTCAATTTTTTCTTTTGTTATGGGTCTGTTCAAATTTTCTATCTCGATTTGTCTTAGTTTAGGTAGGTTTTGTGTCTCTAGATATTTGTCCATCTCTTTTAGGTTTTCAAATGTGTTGGAGTACAATTCTTCATAGTATTTTTTTGTTATCTTTTTTATTTCAGTTGGTTCTGTTGTTAGGTTGCCCATTACATTTATTATTCATGTTACTTGCATCTTCTCTTTCTTTTCCTTTGTTAAATTTGCCAATGGTTTCTTGATTTTATTAATCTTTTTGAAAAACTAGTTTCTAGTCTTGTTGATTTTCTTTATATATTTATTTTGTTTCATTTTCTGCTTCATTTATTTCTGCTTTGATCTTTATTATTTCCTTTCTTCTTGGAGACTGTAGGTTTATGTTGTTGCTCTTTTTCCAGTGGTTTGAGTCATTGATTTAAAGTGTTGCTTTTGATTTTTTTTTTCTTCTTCTTTTTTTTTTTTTTTTTTGATGTGTACATTTATTACTATAAATTGACCCCTGAGTACTGCTTTTGCTATATCCCAAAGTTTTTGGTATGTTGTGTTTTCATTCTCATTCATTTCTAGGAATTTTTTTTTTTGTTTGTTTCACACCTTATTTTTTCTGCTACCCAGTAGTTTTTGATCAGTGTATTATTCAATTTCCATCTATTTTTTTTTCTTTTGGTCTTCCTATTATTGATTTCTAATTTTATAACATTGTGATCAGAGAAGATGCTTTGTGGTATTTCAATGCTTTTAAATTTATTGAGGCTTGCTTTGTGACCTAACATATGGTCTATTCTGGACAATGATCCCTGTGCACTGGAAAAGAATGTGCATTGTGTTCTTATTGGGTGGAGTATTCTGTGTATGTCTATGATGTTGAGTTGGTTGATTGTCTTGTTGAGATCTTCTGTATCATTGTTGATTTTTTTTCTAGTTGTTTTCTTCTTCATCAAAAGTGGAGTGTTAAAGTATCCCACTACTATTGTTAAAAAAAAAAAAAAAAAAAACTCATTACTGTTGAGTTGATTTGACTCATAGCAACCCCTCTCTGGGTTTCTGAGGTAGTATCTCTACAGAAGTAGATTGCCTTATCTCCTTCGAAGGAGTGGCTGGTGGGTTTGAACTTCCAGCCTTCTGGTTGGCAGTGAAATGCCTCAGGCACTGCACCACCAGAGCTTCCACTACTATTGTAGAATTGCGTATTTCTCCTTTCAACTCAGTCAATATTTTCTTTACATATTTTGGAGTGCTTTCATAGAATGCATAGATATTTATTATGGTAATGCATTCTTGGTCAACTGATCCTTTTGTCATCATATAATGCCTTCTTTGTCCCTTATGCTGGTTTTCACCTTAAAGTCTATTTTATCAGAAATAAGTATTGCCACTGCTGCTCTTTTTGGTTGCCATTAGCTTGATATATATTTTCTCCCAACTTTGATTTTTAGTTTATTTTTGTTTTTATGTCTAAGGCAGTATATTGATGGGCCTTCTTTTCTTATCTAACCTGCAACTCTCTTTCACCTGACTGGTGCATTTAGTCCATTCACATTTAGTGTAATTACTGACACATATGAACTTATTGCTATCATTCTTTTTTTTTTTTTCTTCTTTGTATTGTTGGTGATTTCTTCATTCCAAATATTTTTCTGTACTGAGTTCATTTTGTTATTGAGTCCCCCCTGCCTTTTCTTTATTATTGTTGGTTTTCTGTCCTCTAAGTCCTTATGATTGTCTTCTTTTTTATTTTGGTTAGAAACCTTGTTAATTTTCTTTGTGGTTAACCTATAGTGAATTCTTATCTCCGTAAGTATGGAAAAGTCTGTTCTATATAGACATTGTCATGACTTCCTCTCCATTTGGAAGTTTGGTAATTATACCATGTATTTCCTCTATTTGCTTTATTGTTGTTGTCGTTTACAGATTGACTCCTCTATTTCTCTGTTTACATTTTTGTAAACTTATTTTAGTTTTGAGAGTTCTTTTTCTGGGTTGGTTTCTAGGTGGTCATGTCATGTGTCTTAATTTTAATTTTTTTGTCTTCCATTATTGGTTTTGTGTTGGAAGGTCTCCCTTTATCATTTCTTGTAGCGTTGGTCTGTTTTTTACAAATCCCCTTAATTTCTGTTTGTCTGGGAATGTCTTAATTTCACCCTTATATTTGAGGGAGAATTTTGGTATATATATAATTCTTGGTTGGCAAATTTTTCCTTCAAGATTTTGTATTTGTCTTCCCATTGACTTTTTGCCTGCATGGATTTTGCTGAGAAATCGGAGCTTAGTTTTCTTGGCTGCCCTTTGCAGGGAACGTTTCTTTTTTCCTGAGCTGCTCTCAAGATTTTTTCTTTGTCTTTGTTTTGGAAAGTTTGATTATGATATGTCTTGGTGCCTTTCTCTTGGGGTCTATCGTGTACAGGGTTCATTGAGCTTCTTGGATGGATACCTTTTCTTCTTTTATGATAAAGAGAAAGTTTTCTGTTAGCAAGTCTTTAAAAATTTTCTCATTTTTTTTTCTTTTCTTCACCACCCCCCACAATTTGCTCTGTAATTCCAACCAGGCATATATTAGTTCTTTTCATATCTTTCAATAGAGCTCCTAGGTTTCCTTTATGTCTCTTCATTCTTTGTTCTGATTTTTCCTCATAAAAACTAGTGTCAAGGGCTTTGTCTTCTAGCTGGGAAATGTGTTCTTCAGCCAGTCTGAGTCTACTCTTTTGTCCTTCCAATGTGTTATCTATCTCTGTAATTTTAGTGTTCAACTTCTGGATTTCAAATTCTTATTTTGTATGATTTTTATCTGTCTGTTTACTTTGTCATTTTGCTCTTGATTTATTTTCCTGAATTCTTCAAGGGTATTGTCTATTTTTTTCTTGCTTCTGTTTATGGTTCCTTGAGCACTTGGAAAGTGACATATATATGTATGTGTGTGTGTATATGTATATATATATATATATATATATATATA
>NW_006921762.1:773167-783759 GCF_000298275.1 Orycteropus afer afer
TCTTTTGAATTCCTTATCAGATAGTTCTATTACCTGTTTTTCCTCAGGGAGTTTTCCTAATTCTTTAGTTTGGACATTTGCTTCCCCCATCTTGTCCTATTTTTTGTTTGAGTTGAAGTTGTTTGTTGTCTCCAAGACATTTTGAGTGGTTGTCTTATTTTTTGGTTATGTGCTGAATTGTTTCAATCTGCTTTTATGTTTTATTTTGTTTCAGTATATCCAGAAATGTGGGGCTGGTGCACTTCTTTGGTTGTTAGCATGGCTGTACTGGGTCACTCCTCAGCTTTTCTGGGTTGGTGGAATAACTAGTGGACATGTGGGTGCAGGTGTCTGTTTGCCATGAGGAGGAGCTGCAGTTGGGGTGAGCAAGCATTGTTCACCACCTGTCATTGATCTCATAGTGCAGGAGCTATTGCTGTTACTCATCCATTGGGTGAGATGGTTGATGTAGTAGATATGGCTGACTAGTGGAGAGTTATTTTCTTCCTTCCATTGGATGAGGCAGGAAAAAAAGAGAAAAGAAAAGAAAATCAGGAGAAGAAGAAGAGATATAAAAGATAAATACAGAAAATAAAGATAAAAGTAGAAAATATAGAAAAAGGAAAAAAGAATTAAGAAAAAAAGTAGGGTGAGTAAGATGAAAGTTTGGTAAGAATGAAAGAAGAAGAAGAAGAAGGAGGAGGAGAAGGAGGAGGAGGAGGAGGAAGAGGAGGAGGAGAAGGAGAAGGAGAAGGAGGAGAAGGAGAAGGAGAAGGAGAAGAAGGGGAAAATGAAAAACAAAAAGGAAGAAAAAAAATGTGGGAAAGGAAAGTAGAAAAATAAAAGGAGGATAAGGTAATTGAAGAGGTACTTTTCCAATTGTGATCATCCATTGGGAGTAGGCAGTTATGGAAGAATCTGCTCATCCACCAGAGTGCACACCCATATAGGTGAAAGGAGATTGGTGCAAGTAGGAAACTTCAACAGAGAAGGCTTTAGGTGTCTTCTGTGCTTAGCGTGAGATAGATCAGCCAGTAATGCAGGCATGGGAAAGGACAGCAGCAGCCCCTGGGTATGTATGGAGTGGTTTGCTGAGGGTGGCCATAGGCCATCAGTCAAAGCCCTGTGGCTCGCACCCACCAGCAGCCCCACAATAGAAAGATAGGTCAGTCTTCCTCTGCAAAGATCCACAAGCTCTGACACCCCAGGAGACAGTTCCACACCATCCCAAGAAAGGGTTGCTAAGAGTTGGAATAGACCCTATAGCAGTGGATCCTGTTTGAGTTTTGGTTTATTTGTAGAGAGTTCTTTTTCCCTTTCCTTTACTCCCTCCTCACTTGGTGGCTGCTTAACCTATGGGAAGTCTGACCTGCTTCCCTGTAGGATCCTCTCCCACAAGGCTTTAGCTCACTTTGAAATCCTCCCAATCTGTCTATGCTGTGTCTTTACTGTCTTTAATTTGGGTTCCGTGAAGTTTTTTTTCTTTCTTTCTTTTTTTCCTCCCCTCTTTATCCTCCTTTGTGTTTGTAATTGCTTCTCTTAGGCCAGTCTGGTTTCCGCCTCCGCCCCCCAGTCACTGACCTCACTCCCTTTCCTAGCTACACTCAATCTAATATTTTATCTTCTCATTGTTGTTGTTGTTATGTGCCGTCAAGTTGGCCCCAACTCATAGCGACCCTTCCTTGGGTTTCTGAGGCGGTATCATTACGGAAGTAGATTGCCCAACCTTCCTTCCAAGGAGTGGCTGGTGGGTTTGAACCACTAGCCTTCTGGTTAGCAGTCAAGTGCCTTAGGTGCTACACTACCAGAGCTCCTAAGTACTATCAAGTTGGCTCTGACTCATAGCAACCCTACATATAACAGAAGGAAACACTGCCTGGTCATGTGCCAGCCTCACAATCCTTGGTATACCTGAGCTCATTGTGTAGCCACTGTGGCAATCCATCTTGTTGAGGGCCTTCCCCTTTTTCATTGACCCTCCACTTTACCAAGCATGATATCCTCCTCCAGGGAATCATCCCTTTTAACAACATGACCAAAGTAGGTGAGATGAGGTCTAGCCATTTTCACTTCCAAGGACATTCCAGCTGCATTTCTTCTAGGAGAGATTTGTCAGTTCTTCTGGCAGTCCATGGTACTTACAGGATTCTTTGCCAACACAACTCAAAAGTATCAACTCTTCTTTGGTCTTCCTTATTTCATTGTCCAGCTTTCACATGTATATGAGGCAATTGAAAATACCATGGCTTGGGTTAGGTGCACCTTAGTCTTCAAACAGATATCTTTGTTCTTCAGTACTTTAAAGAGATTTTTTTGCAGCAGATTTTCGCAGTGCAATATATCATCTGATTTCTTGACTGCTGTTTCCATTGGTGTTGATTGTGGAACCAAGTAATATGAAATCTTTGACAACTTCAATCTTTTCTCCATTTATCGTGATGCTACTTACTGGTCCATTTGTGAAGGTCTTTGTTTTCTTTATTGAGAAAAAAGGTGTAATCCATACTGCAGATTATAGTCTTCAATCTTCATCAGTAAGTGCTTCAAGTCACCTTCACTTTCAGCAAGCAAGGTTGTGTCATCTGCATATTGCAAGTTGGTAATGACTCTTCCTCCAATCCTGATGCCACATTCTTCTTCATATAGTCCAGCTTCTTAGATTATTTGCTCAGCATACAGATTGAATAAGTATGGTGGAAGGATACAATCCTGACACACTCCATTTCTGATTTTAAACCATGCAGTATCTCGTTGTTTGAACAACAGCCTCCTGGTCTATGGACAGGTTCCTCATGAGCACACTTAGGTGTTCTGGAATTCCCATTCTTCTCAATGTTATCCATAATTTGTTATGATTCACACAATCGAATGCTTTTGCATAGTCAATAAAACACAAGTAAACACCTTTCTGGTATTCTTTGCTTTCAGCCAAGATCCATCAGACATCAGCAGTGATATCTCTTGTTCTACATCCTCTTCTGAATCTAGCTTACATTTCTGGAAGTTCCTTGTCAATAAATTGCTGCAACCATTTTTGAATTATCTTCAGCAAAATTTTACTTTCATATGATATTAATGATATTGTTTGATAACTTTCACATTCTGGTGGATCACTTTTCTTTGGAATGGGTACAAATATGGATCTCTTCCAGTCAGTTGGCCATGTAGTGGCCTTCCAAATTTAATTCCAGGATCATTATTTGTATCTGTTTCACTGAGTTTCTTGAAATCTCTGCTGTAGAGGGGTCAGGTGGGGTCATTTAGTAGGACGCCATCTTATCTCCCTGTTTATCTATTCTCTTGATGAGCACTTGAGTTGTGTCCAGTTTTTGCCTATTATGAATGAAGTTTTCATAAAATTATCAAGCAAGTCTTTTTATGAATCTGTGTTTTCATTTATTGTGGATAAGATTGCTAAGTCACAATGTAGGCATATGTTTTACTTCATAAAACACTGACAAACCATTTTCCAAAGTGGTGGAGCCATTTTTGATTTGCAACAACAGTGTATGAGAATCCAAGTTGTTCACATCCACCAACTCAAACCAAACCAAACCACTGCCACTGAGTCAATTCCAACTCATAGTGACCTCCATTGGGTTTCTGAGGTGGTAAATCTTTATGGAAGTAGATTTTCCAGTCTTGCTTTCATGGAGTGGCTGGTGGGTTTGAACCACCAACCTTCTTGTTAGCAGTCAGATGACATCCACCAACATTTAATGGCATTTAATGTAGGATCCTCACATTGTGTCTTCTCCCTGTATGTGTCTGTATTTCAATGTCTATTGTTCCCTTTCATAGGACATCCTTCAGGAAAGATTAAGATCCACGCTTTTTTGATATGATATCCTTTAACTGAACTAATAACAAAAGAAAAACTCTATTTCTGAAGTAGGGTGGTATTTCACAATGTGAAAATCCTTCCACAAGAGAAAATATGCCAAGAAACTTTAGGGGTTACCAGAAACAGAGACTGGAAGGATTTTCTCCTGGAGCCAGTGGAGAGACAGCATAGGCCTGTCAATGCCTTGAATTCAAACTTCTGGCCTCTAGAATTGTGAATAAAACTAATTTTGAATGTTTGGAATAACTCTTAGGAGTAAAGAGAAAAGGATAGCTCATTAGGGATAAGGGAAGAGATTGCTACTCACACTGAGAGTGTAGGCAAGGCTAAAGAGCAGGAAGTAGTGGCATGACTTAGCTTATCAAACCAGAGTTCTCAATGCTGACTATAGGTTTGGAAAAGAGTAGGACAATCCCTCTCACTATCTCTTCTTTGTGGTTCCTTAAGATAGACTTTCCGATCTTTTTGTTTTAATGGCTCTATTGCCAATACCTAAGAAATAGAGTACTTATTCAATCTGTATGCTGAGCAAACAATCCAAGAAGCTGAACTATATGAAAAGAATGTGGCATCAGAATTAGAGAAAGATTCATTAACAACCTGTGATTTGAAGATGACACAACCTTGCTTGCTAAAAACAAAGAAGACTTGAAGTATTTGCTGATGGAGATGAAAGACTACAACTTTCAGTATCAATTACACCTAAACATAAAGAAAACAAAAATCCTCACAATTGAACCAATAAACAACATCATGATAAATGGAGAAAAGATTGATGTTGTCAGGGATTTAATTTTACTTGGATCTGCAATCAATGCCCATGGAAGCTGCAGTCAAGAAATTAATGTATTGCATTGTGCAAATCTGCTGCAAAAGACCAGTTTAACTCGTTAAAAGCGTAGATGCCAATTTGAGAAGTAAGGTGCACCTGACCCAAGCTATAATATTTTCAATTGTCTCATATGTAAAAGTCTAAGGAGCTCTGGTAGTGTAGTGCCTAAGGCATTTGACTGCTAACCAGAAGGTTGGCAGTTCAAACCCACCAGCCACTCCTTGGAAGGAAGGTTGGGGAATCTACTTCCGTAGTGATACTACCTCAGAAACCCAAGGAGGGGTCACTATGAGTTGGATCTGACTCGATGGCAGTGAGGTTTGTTTTGTTTGTTTGTTTTTGTTTTTAAAGTGTGACAACAAATAAAGAAGATCAAAGAATTGATGGCTTTGGATTATGATGTTGGCAAGTAATACTGAATGTACCATGGACAGCCAGAAGAAGGAACAGATCTGTCTTGGAAGAAGTACAGCCAGGATGCTTCTTAGGAGAATGGTTAGTGAGACTTCATCTCACTTATTTTGGACATATTATCAGGAGGGAGCAGTATCTGGAGAAGAACATCATGGCTGGTAAAGCAGAGGGTCAGCAAAAAAAAAAAAAGTTAAGACCCTCAATGATATGGATTGACACAGTGGCTGTAATAATGGGTTCAAACATGGCAACAATTGTGAGAATGGTTCAGGACCTGGCAGTGTTTTATTTTGCTGTCCATAAGGTTGTTTTATGTTGAAACTGACTCAGTGCCCCTAACAACAACAAAATACAATCACACTCCCCAATTTCAAAACCTGCTATACAGCCACAGTAGTCAAAATGGCTTGGTATTGGTACAATGACAGACACATAGACCAATGGAACAGAATTGAGAACCTGGAAGTATATCCACCCACGTATGGACAGCTGATCTTTGACAAAGGCCCAAAACCCATTAGAAGGGAAAGAGATAATCTCTTTAAAAATGGTTCTGGGAAAACTGGATATCCATTTGCAGAAAAATGGAACAGGATCTGTATCTCTCCCTACATACAGAAACTAACACAAAATGTATCAAAGACCTAAATGTAAAACCTAAAACTATAAAGATCATTAAAGAAAAAATAAGGGCAAACTTAGGTGCCCCAATACATAGCACAAATACACTATCAAATATAAAGATGCACAAATAGCAGAAGACAAACTAGATGACTGGCATCTCCTAAAAATTAAACATTTATGTGCATCAAAAGACTTTGCTGAAAGAGTAAAAAGAGAACCTAACTGGGAAAAATTTTTGCTTACAATATATTGATCAAGGGACTAATTTTTAAAATTTATAGAAAACTTCAAAATCTCAGCAACAGAAAGACAAATAATCCAGTTAAAAAATGAGCAAAGGGCATGAACAAACACTTCACCAAAGAAGATATTCAGGTGGCTAACAAACACATGATGCTCATGATCATTAGCCAATAGAGAAATGCATATCAAAACAGCAGTGAGATATTATCACACCCCAACATTAATAGCAAAATTGAAAGGAACAGAACACAACAAATGCTGACAATGGTGTGGAGAGTTTGAAACCCTCATACACTGCTGGTGGGACTGTAAAATGGAGAAAGATATGGCACTTCCTTAAACAGTTGCAAATAGAAATACCATATGATCCAGCAATCCCCCTCCTAGGTGTTGCTGTTGTTGTTATGCGCCGTTGAGTCGGACTGATTCATAGCGACCTCTCCTTGGGTTGCCAAGGCAGTATCACTACAGAAGTAGATTGCCCAACCTTCCTTCAGAAGAGTGGCTGGGGGGTTTGAACCGCCAGCCTTCTGGTTAGCAGTCAAGTGCCTTAGTCACTACGCTACCAGAGCTCCTCCCTCTTAGGTATGTATCCTATACAAGTAAAAGCCATGACATAAACAGATATATTCACACCATGTTCATCACAGCATTATTCACAATAGCAAAAAGATGGAAACAACTTATGTTACCATCAACAGATAAATGGATAAACAAACACATACATAGAGTGGAGTACCATACATTGTTAAAGAATAATGATCAATCTGTGAAACACCTTATAATATGGATGAACATAGAGGACATTATGCTGAGTGAAATTAGCCAATCACAAAATGATAAATATTGTATGTGGCCACTACTATACAAAGTCAAGAAAAGGTTTACGCATGGAAAGAATAATTCTTTGAAGGTTGTCAGGGGTGGGAGGGGAAAGGAGGTTAATCACTAGGCAGTAGACACTTATTAACCTGGGTGAAGGGAAAGGCAATATACAGTAAGTTAGGGGTCACCACTAAATAGTTAAGGCAGAGGAAGACACTGAGAGGAGCATAAGAGTTAAAGGCAACAAAGGTAAATACTATTATATATATGATCCTGAAATAAGAATAATAACAATTATCTAGAGTAGATGCGTAGATAGAGAACACATGCTGAACAGGGTTGCATGGTAAATCAGACTATACCCATGAATATACATAAATTTGAGACAGGATATTTTTACATATGTATTTATATGTGCTTCAAATGTATCTATGAATATAGTAGAGAACACAAGGGGCAAATTTATGAAAACTTACCCATAAACAAAACCCTTGAAGGAATCAGTTGCTGGGATGGGGGCTCAGGATCATGGGATATTAAGGTCAATTGGTATAACATAGTTCATAAAGACAGTGTTCTACGTGTTACTTTGGTGAGTAGCAACTTGAAAGCTGGTGAGTAGCCATCTAAGGTGCAACTATTGGTCTCTCCCCATCTGGAGCAAAGAAGACTGAAGAAAATCAAAGATTTATGGAAATAATTAGTCTAAATGACTAATGGACTCTGTGAATCCCAGTCTTCATGGCTCTGAGACCAGAAGAACTAAGTGGTGCCCAGCTGCCACTGCTAACCACTCTGAAAGGGATCATATTAGAGGTCCCGGATAGATTAGGAGAAACACGTGGAACAAAACTCAAAATCACAAGAAAGACCAGGCTTACTGCTCTGATAAGATTGGTGAAACCCCTGAGACTATGGCCCTTAGACACCCTTCAAGCCTGGAATGGAACTCACCCTGTGGTAGTTATGTTTGTGTGTCAACTTGGTTGGGCCTGGCTGAGTGGCTGGGCAGCTGGTGGTAGTTAATCCCCATGAGGAGACTGGCAATCAAGTCCATGGTGGGATCTACCACAAGCACTTGGGTAGCTGCCTTTGGGTATGTGGTCTGCTTCCTGTATATAAGGAGAAGCCTTTGGGTATGGTCTCTAGCTTATGGCACACTTGGACCTTGCATGTAGCCATATCATTGCTTAACAGCCTGCTATGCTTTGCCGACTTTGGGACTTACAATGGACTTAAGTTAATGGCCTGCCTTGTGGTTTGGTAACATCAGGACTGTGCCTTTTTCCTTGTCAACCTTGGGGCTTCTCAGCCTCAGCAGCCAGCAGCCGTCTGAGTGAAGAAACACCTCTAGCTCCAGTGGGCTGGGAGCAGGAGGCAGAGCTGGACTCCAAGGTTGAGGAGCTTTCAACCAGCCCCTAGAGCCTGGCACTTTGAACTTGGACTTAAAACCTCCAAATTGTAAGAACAAACTGTTTGTTAAGGCCATCCCATTTGTGGTATATTTCTTGTCAGAGTGGCACTAGGTAACCAGAACACCCCTGAGGCTCAACTTTCAGCCAAAAGATAGACAGGCTTACAAGGTGAACAATTATACTAGGGTATGTGTGCACTCATTAGAGCAATCAACCATACAAGATCAAAAGGGTGGCATTTGCCCAAGGATAAAGCTCAGAAGGTAGGAAGGGATAGGAAAGAAGGGTGAGAGAAATGGTAAACACAGGGAGGAAGTGGGAACAGTGATGTTACATTGTGGGGATTGCAGTTAATGTCACAAAACAAAATGTGTATGAATTATTGAATGAAAAACCAATTTGCTCTGTAAATCACCAATGAAAAGAATAGAAATAAAGGCAAGGAGAAAGGGATTGGTGATATTTTTGAAAATAACAAATTTAAGTAATTTAAAAAGTTCTGGAAACTTATAGGCAACTAACTGGAAAGTATCAGTTCAACCCCCCCCCCCCCAAGAGGTAAGTCAGAAGGCAGGCCTGGTGATCTCCCTCTGAAACTTCACCGCCTTGAAAATCCTGTGGAGCACAGTTCTACTCTGCACACATGGCATTGCCATGAGTTGAAATCCACGTGACAGCAACTGACCAAAAAAAAAAAAGCATTTTTATAGGAGGTTCTTCTGTTTCTGATTCTTTCCCTCTGTTAGTAGCTGACAGCCTTGATGTTTCCTGCTTTCTTTTTTAATTCCTGAGTGGAATTTACCAAACCTTTCTCCCTCAGTCCCTTGGTTCTCTACAGCAGCAATGTAAATATGTCATGAGCATAACTGTTTAGTTTTTTTCCCCAAACAAAATTTTACTTGGTATCCCAACTCATAAAATATGAAAGCAGCATTCTGTAAATATAAGTATATTTAAGCATTTGTGCGTACATTTTTCCCTATTTATTATAAAGTCAGTCAAAGGGAATATTGAGTTTGATTTGATGAACACAAAAATTTAAAATCATGATTGTGGCTGAAATTTGTATCTTATACAAGTCTCAATACCCAGGTTATTTCTGTAATCTGTTTTGGGTGTACAGTATCAAAAAAAAATCCTGATTCAAACAGATAAGGAGCTTACCTTGCAATTTCAAGATTCTCTTTGATCAAACTGATCCAACAGCATTAAAGAGGATTTGTAGGACTTTCAAAATTGAATCACTAACAATATTAAACAACTACCTCACTTTCTTAACATAAATAGAAAAGTCAGTCAACAAATATCCCACACTTAAAATAAATGCTGAATCTATCAATTTGATGATAGGGACACAATGAAAAGTGTTCTTATTTTACTTGTTAATGCATATTAATTATAGCTCACTGTAGGCTGACTAGATGTGCCTGAACCTTGTTCATAGTTATATACAAGTGCCTAGAAAAGAGCCTGCCACCTAGTAGGTGAAAAACAAATGTTTGTTGAATGAATGAAGGACCAAACCAATCTTGCCTGGTATCTCATTAAGCATTGGAGTACATACATATGTTTGTTATTGCTTTTTGATTTTTGGCTGTGCATGTTTGAATTTTAAAAAGACCAATGCAAAACTACAAAATTCATAATCAATGATTCATCTACAAGACTTTTAACGAAATCCACAGATTTGGCAGCAGAAGGTTTTCTCCAAGGTTTGCACGAAAACAAGTTAATGGAGCAGTATTAAGTTAGCCCATTGTTTGTCTTGAATATGTAATCAGTTAGTATAGAGCACACATGAGATTGTGTTTATTCTTATTACAGTTTTTAAAATTTTATGAGAAATTTGAATCAAAACATTTGTGGAATCCCAATGTGTGCCTTGGAATTCAGGGACCCTTCGAATTCCAAAAAGTGTAATTGGAAACCACTCCGGAAGTTCATGTAGACCACTTCTTGCACAAGGGCCTCTCTCTCCAGTACATAAATCTGAAGCATTAAAATGCTTCCTTTGTTTGAAGAAGTTGCCAATAGCTCTCTCTGTCTCTCTCTTTTTTAATGCATTTTATTAAAATGTAATTTAAGTACAGTGAAATACACAAAACTAAAGTCACATGGGTCAATGCATTTTTTTTTGCAGTGTTCCCTCCCCTCTGCTCCCATCCTTTGCAACCAACAAAGAAAGTTTCCCTCCATTTATAAACCTTTCCTTGACCCTGCACCACAAGAACTAATACTAAATTTGTCCTTCTGTGATTGGCTTATTTCACTCAGCATAATGTCCTCCAAGTTCATCCATATTATGTGGTGTTTTGCAGACTCTACATTATTCTTTAGTGCTGCATAGCATTCCAGTATATGTATGTACCATAGTTTGGTCATCCACTCTTCCACTGATTGGCAAGTAGGTTGTTTC
>NW_006921762.1:796344-831078 GCF_000298275.1 Orycteropus afer afer
GGGTTCCAGGATTATCTTCTGTATCTCTGTCAATTGGTTTTTCTTTTCTTTGTTGAAGAGGGTCTGTGTCGCTTATCTGCTTATTTTTCCATCTTGCCAACAGCTCTTTTAAACCATGACTATTTATATCACTGATTTTTTTTAAGCCTTTTTCTATGTGGCATTCATTGTTCTAAGACCTCGGGATGTACTCACTTACTTTCCTTTAAAAAAAAATTCTATTCAATAAGTATTTTCATTAACATCTGTTATGGATTAAATTGTGTTCCCCTAAAGGAAGATTGGGTAATCTACTTCCATGGTAATACTGCCTCAGAAACCCAAGGAGGGGCTGCTATGAGTCGGGTCTGACTTGACAGCATAACAACAACAACAACAACAAAATATGTGTTGGAATCCTAACCCCTGTGCCTGTGGATATAATCTTATTTGGGAATAGGGTTTTCTTGATTATATTAGATTATACCTAAGTAGGATAGGTTCTAAATCTCATCACTTCCAATTATAATAATAGCAGATTAGACACAGAGATATATGTGTGTGTGTGTGCTTGTACACATGTGTATACACAAACATACACACATAGGAGAAGACAATGCCATTTGAAGACCGCCAAGGAACCAAGGAATGCCTGGGGCTAACAAGGAAGGAATCAACAAGAACAAGCCCTCATTTGGAGTTTTAGTCTCTAGAACTATGAGAAAAAAATTTCTATTCTTTAAAGCCATCCCTTGTAGTATTTCAGTTACAGCAACAGTAGGAAACTAAGACAGCATAATTTCCATGTACAATTGAATAGACTGAAGTAGAGAAGTCATCTAGCAGGAAAATGGCAGAGCAGGATTTGCCCCATTGGACTAACTCCCAAACCTGCACCACACCTCATATTGAGATGACCGTGGCTTCCTAAAACCAACTTACTGAGCTCAAGGGTAGGAATTTGTAAACTCAGATCCATGTTTGTAAGCAATTGATTTCTTTATTTTGACTTCAGTAACAATAATGGTAAGAATGGACTTCAGCATATTGGTCCAAAATGATATTGGTAGGTTCAGACTTGATCAAAACTACCAGCATGCCAATCTCAAGATACTATTTAAAAACTCCTTATAGTCATCTTATTTACTTAGAGAGAAGTTTAGTATTACAGATTGTATCTACTACTGGTACATTAAATGCAAATTAAACATACTGTGGTGGGAACATAGATGTGATGTGTCTGTTTTTCTTTTTTTTTTTTTTTAATTTAACTACTTGGTAAGTTTTGTTCACATAGCATGACTCAACAAAATTTACATTCAGTTGGCACAAAGACAAACATGAGCATGGGAATCCCACAGTGCTCTGTGTGTGTATGTGTGTGTGTGTGTGTGTATGTATATATATATATATATATATATATATATATATATATATGGATATATATATATCCCTAGGTACACAATTTGCACTAAGCTATTAACCAACAGGTTGGCAATTCAAATCCACCTAGTGGCACCATGGAAGAAAGACCTGGTGATCTTTTTCTATAAGATTACAGTCATTGTAAACCTTGTAGTGTACAGTTCTTCTCTGACACACGTAGGTTAGCCATGAGTCAGAATCATCTTGATAACAATGGCTACATATATGCAGGTAGTCCTCAACTTCCTGGGGGGGTTTGTTTCAGTGACCCCATTGTAAGTTGGTTCTGATTTAAGTCAAATGCCTTTTTTTTAAAAAAAAAAATTCCTTATTACTGCATTTTATTATCAGTATCTTTATAAATCTGATCTTTATTTGTCTTTGGGGCTTAGCATGAGAATGATAACAGCAGCAAATTATGCACTGACACATTGTATGTAGTACATATTACTAACATGTACAAAAAAATACCAAAACAAAACAGACTTTCACTTCACTGTAACTTGTAAACCATCTTAAGGTGGAACAAATGGTTTGTGCTCAGCTGGTATCCAAAAGGTTGGTGTTTTGAACTCACCCAAAAATGGTGCAGACAAAAACGTCTAATGATCTGTTTCCACAAGGTTACAGCCATGAAAACCCTATGAAGCACACTTCTGTTTTGTAACATGGGGTCGCCATGAGCCAGAATTGACTCAATGGCACAACACAACGAAATATAAATATGTATGTTGTTAAGTGTCATTGAGTTGGCTCTAACTCATAGCAACCCTATGTACAACAGAAAGAAACACTGCTCCAACTTGCACCAGCCTCACAATCCTTGCTATACCTGAGCGCATCGTGACAGCCGCTGTGTCAGGTCTTCCCCTTTTTCGTTGACCCTCCTCTTTACCATGCATGATATCTTTCTCCAGGGAATGGTCCCTTCTGACAACATGACCAAAGTAGGTGAGATGAAGTCTGGCCGTTTTCACTTCCAAGGAGCATTCCAGCTGTACTTTTGTTCGTTCTTCTGGCACTCTATGGTACTTTCAGTGTTCTTAACCAACACCACGAGTCAAAAGCATCAACTCTTCTTCAGTCTTCCTTATTGATTGTTCAGCTCTCACATGCATATGAGACAATTGAAAATGTCTTGAGTTAGGTGCACCTTCGTCTTCAAAGAGCTGTCTATCTTTGCTCTTCAGCACTTAAACGGGTCTTTTGCAGCAGATTTGCCTAGTGCAATATATTGTCTGATGTCTTGACTGCTGCTTCCATTGGTGTTGTAATATTGTAAATATATATATGTTTATACAATTCATATTTATACATACAGCATATAATTTAATTATCTTTGAAGGTTATGATTAAAACAAAAATACAAAAAAAAAAATTTAAATCACATAGAAAATTTAAGTACTGATGAGAATATATCTAGGGACAGCCCTGAGATTCAAAGGCTAGAAGTCTTAAGATTCTGGATTGAGAAACACAGATCTAAAATGTTTCCTCAAGTCTCAGCCTTCCAAGGGATGGACTAACCCCAGCTCTATGAAAAGAAAAGAATAAAAGCTTTTGTAACAATAGGCTATTGCAGAGTCACTTTTACTGGGAGGATAGCCATGTCATTTAGTAATATTGAGGTTCACCTTCAGATAAGGACAGGGAAGGAGCGATGTGTGAGTCAGACTTGAGCTCTGCACAGATACTGGAGGTGAAGGCTGGAAGCATCAAGGAACTCTGTGAGTGCATCTGCTAGACTCAAAATGTCAAAGGAGGTGTGTGTTCTGCAGCTGCGTAGGCAAGATGTGTGTCTTCACTCACCACCCCCAACTTAAGGAACAGATGGCTTTTTGACTTGAAGAGGCATCTGAACTTTGTTTTATTTGTTTCTTTAATTACCATTTTTCTTAACTGAGCTGGAAGTGGTGCTTCTGTTTGATCACCTTGGGAGACCGTAATTAATGTGCAATTAGTACCATACACTCTTCTGTGGCATTTCTGATTCAAGTTTGCTGCTGCTTGCACCATCATCTGCCCAGTGATTCACACCCTCAGCTTCAATATCTTCAGCTTCCTCAGCTTGAAATGGGGCATGCCACCCTGGAGGCCCTTTAAATAGAACTGAGCCAGAATGCAAGGAAATTTTCTACAGTTTCTTCCCTCCTGCTCCAGCCACTAGTAGCTTTCCACCTGCCATTTTGGTTTCATCATTCTGTTGATCTTCTGACTTCAGAATTCCATTTCTATGCATCGCCCCGGGCTCTTGTCTAGATTCTGACCTCTGCCACCCTGCTCAATTTGAGCTCTGACAATTGGGTAACCTCAACTGCAAGTCCCCCAGCACCTCTGGGTAAAAAAAAAAAAAAGCACTACAGCTGCTAGTTTATGGTTCCCTGAGACACACCCTCCATGGGTTTGGTCATGCTGTGCCTCTACCAGAATGCTCTTCCTCCTTTTCTCTGACAAACACAACTTTGAGAAACCTTAACTAATGTTTCCCCTTCCAACTCCAAGCTGGGTTATGTCTCTCTATTTCATGTTCTCCTACTCCATATTATGTTATAATCAACTTCTTAGATGTGTTTACCTTCCGCTCAACTTTGAGTTCCTTTTTATCCTCAGCATCCAGCACAGCACCTGACACGTTGTAGTGTTGTTGTTGTTGTTGTTATTTGCCATCAAGTCAGACCTGACTCATAGTGACCCCTCCATTGGTTTCTGAGGTGGTATCACTACGGAAGTAGATTGCCCAACCTTCCTTCCGAGGAGTGGCTGGTGGGTTTGAACCACCAGCCTTCTGGTTAGCAGTCAAGTGCCTTAGGCACTATGCTACCAGAGCTCCGACACATTGTAGTAAGGACCTAATATATGTTTGTTGAGTGAATGAATGAGTAGCAGCCCTGGCCCAGGAGGCCCCACTGCCCTGGCTATCCTAGGTCTCTCACACCAGGGGAGGGGAACCCAACCATATTCTGGTCAACTTGATCATCTCCTGTCTATCAGACATCCAGACCCACTACCCAGGGTTACCTTCAATAAGAAATATGTAGGATCTATTTATCACCATTTTCCCATAACTAAATAGGTTTGAACGATAGTGATGATGATGAAAATGTTTACTTCATTAACAATCCAATACACTTAAATAGCATTTCATAGCTTAGATATTTTTAGTGTGAATTATTTTAATTAGTTTATTTAATGCTTATTTATGTAAATAAGCAGGTAATTATCATTATCCTGTCTTTCAAAGGAGAAATTGTCTGAAGTCCAGGGAAGTTGAAATAAATGGCCTGATTTATACTGTGAACCAGATTTTGTGGCTCCTTATTTTGGTTTTATTTCTATGAAATCACCCTGAATTGTCATACTGGAGATGTGTTCTTAGCTTTGTGTCACACGATGGCAATTAGTTATTGGAATATTTCTATGACAGTGATTTCCAACTTTTTCAAATATAAAGATCATAATATCATGCTTAATTTTTTTGTTATGGAAAATTTCAACCACAATCAAGAAATGGAGAGAAGAACACTTATTTACCCATGACCTCACTTGCTAACATTTGTCAAACTCATCTTATTTATTGGCACTTCTTTCAATTTCTTAGCATAATCAAAACACCAACACTATTCTCCCAACTAACAAAACTAGTAATGATTCCATAGTATCATCTATTACCAAGACTGTGTTCAAATCTCCCCAGTTGCTTCAACAATATAATTTTGTGTTTGTTCGTTTATTTTCTTGAACAAAGACCCAATCAAGGTCCATGCATTGCATTTAGTTGTTACATCTCCTTTAAGCTGTAAGGAGGGTCTCTCTTTTGTTTTTCATGTTATGTATTTGGTGAGAAAACAGGGTCATTCATCTTCTAGAATTTCCCATATTCTTTATTTACCTAATTACATCTTAAAGATGTCATTTGATATGTTCTTCAATCCCCCATTTTTCAGAAATACTTCTTAACAGAAACTTTTATGGATTTCTCTCTTTCAAGCATGGCTGCACACAGTAGTGGCTATTCTTTGTTATATCCACTGAGAATATTGAGAATGACAAAAAGCCACTGTATATTCAGTAGTGCTATAACCTAAACCTGAATATTATTAATCACTCAGTATTTTTTTAAAGTTTTTATTATGACTTGGGTGCAATTTTACAAAGCAGATTCATTTTCCATTCAACAGTTCATACATGTTTTGTTTCATGATGTTGATCACGATCCCTACAATTGAAAGCTCTCTTCCTGCTTCCTCCCTGAAGTTGCCTTTTCCCTGTATCCTTCTTACCTATGCATTCATGCCTTCGGAGTTTTCTCCCTGCACAAATGCTGCCCTTCTGATTTGCCATTGTTGATTATTCTAAGGAATGTATCTCCCTGGTGTAACTGTTCAACTCATAGACCTGTCTATTGTTTGGCTGACAGGCTACAAGAGTGAGTTCAATTCCAATCCCAAAGTTGACCACAGCCTCAGGAGTTTCAACAGTCTCAATCAGACTGGTAAGCCAGCTCTTTTTTATGTTTTTGAGGTTTTTTTCCACATTTTTCTCCTGCTCTATTCAAGATCTCCAATTTTCATCCCTTTCTGAGTAGTTGGCATTGATAACTGGGCACCATCTCGTTTTTCTGGTTTCAGGATAGTGCAGGCTGAGGTTCCTTTGTGTTGTGGTTACCTAGTGCTGCTCTGATAGGAATATATCACAAATGGGATGGCTGAAACAAATAGGAGTTTATATTTTGGAAGCTAGAAGTCTGAGTTCAGTGTGCCAGGCTTTAGGACCTGGGTAAAAACCCCTCAACCTTGGGCTTCAGCTCTGCCTCCTGGCCTGGCCCACTGAAGCTGGATGGGAGCTTTTCTTCACTCAGACAGCTGCTAGCTGCTGAAGCTGACAAACTCAAAGTTGACAAGTAAAAAGGCACAGTCCCAACGTTGCCAAACAACACAGCAGGCCATTGACTCAAGTCTATTGAAATTCCCAAGATCAGCAAAGCTTGGCAGGCTGCTGAATAATGACTCGGCTATACTCAGGGTTCAAGTATACTATAAGCTAGAGACCATTCCCAAAGCTGCTTCTTATATACAGGAAGCAGGCCACATCCCTAAAGCAGCTACTCAGCTGTTTGTGGTAGACACCACCATGGAGTTGATTGCCAGTATCATCATGAGCAATAACTATCACCAACTGCCCAGCCACTCAACTAGGCCCAGCCAAGTTGACACACAACCTTAACTACCACACCGTGGTCCACCAATCCCTCGAATTAATTGTTTCCATGCATCTTTGACTTTCTTCAGTGTTCTTTGTTCCCCATGAAGAGAGATAAATAGTTGCATCTTAGATGGCTGCTCACAAGCTTTTAAGACTCCAATTGCTACTCACCAAAGTAGGATGTAGTGTGATATTTTGTGTACTGTGTTGTGCCAATTGAGTTTGATGTCCCCTGACCATGGTCCTGAACCTGAGGCCCAGAGCCTCACTCCCTCAAGGTGGTTGATAGTGGCTAAGAAGTTATTTTAACTTTGCTCCCTGTTAACTCTATTAAATATATAGACATTTTTATAGCACATGCAAATATGTATGTAGAAATATCATCTGCTAAACTTATATAGGGTGGGTCATGGGTATATTCCCATTTGCCTATCCATGCCTGATCGCCTTGCCTTTCTAGCTGTGTATCCATCCATAGATTAATGTTTGTTATTATTGCTAATGCAGTATTGAGTACATAATTGTATTTACCTTTGTTGTCTGTACCTCTTGTGCACCTCTCTGTGTCTTCCTTTTCCTTAGTGATATTCTGCTGGTCATATAGTTTTGTTATATTGTCTCTCCCTTCATGCATATCAATACATGTTTCTTACCTAGCTACCTTTTTTTCCTCCCCTCCTCTCCTATTCCTGGTAACCAACAAAGAAAGTTTCCTTCCATGTGTAAACCTTCCCTTGACTTTTTATAATGATAGATTCATACAATATTTGTCCTTCTGTGATTGACTTTTTTCACTCAGCAAAATGTCTTCCAAGTTCATGAATTTATGAGGTATTTGAAGATTCTTCATTATTCTTTAATGTTGCATAGTATTCCATTGTGTTCCTGTACCATGGTTTGCTTATACATTCATCTGTTGATGGGCACTTAAGCTGTTTCCATCTCTTTGCTATTGTTAATCACTCAACATTAACATACACTTGAAAATCATCAGTGCACAAATATACAGGACACCTTCCTTATGCAACATTCATATGATGTTTGTAGTACAGAAGAAACATGTCTCCCAGAGGTCCCTAGTTTTAGATCAGATTGGTAACTACCTTTGTAAAATGGGAATTACTGATAATAACTTAATGTGCCGTTCCTCTTAGAAGTGTGTGTTTTTAACAGGAGAAAAGGATTCAAACCATAGGAGGGTATGTGAGTTAAGGTTCAGGCAGAAAGGGCAGTGGGATTTTGGGTATTTCCTAGTTGCTTTTTCTCTGTGCTGGAGTTAAGCACTGTTACACTGGAGCTAGCTGATGTAGGCTTGAGATAGCAGAACGTTGCATTTTTATCAGCAGCTTGAAAATAGGCCAAAGTGAGAATATTTACATCAGGGAAATTAGCAAATGCCATAAATCAGTCCCACTGACTCTAGATGGTTTTGTTTTTTTTAAAATATTCTATATCTTGATTAAAGGATTATTATGAGGTTGTATATATTTGCCAAAATCAAATTCTGTACAATTAAAGTGAATATATTTTATTGCATATAAATTATACACCATAAAATTGATTTTAAAAAGTTAAACACATACACAATTCTAGAAAATGATAAGACTACAGGTTGTTTATTCATCTAATTATGTTCCCCTCTACAGAGACATTTGCATTTTAATTTATAATTAATGGTAAAGGCAACAAGAAGGCATGAGGTGAGAATGTGGTGATGGAAGTAACTTCTATACCTTCAATACATTATATGTTGTTGTTGTAAGGTTCAGTCAAGTCAATTTCAACTCATGGCAACACCACATAACAGAGCAGGACTGGCCCACAGCATTTGTGTGTGTGTGTGTGTGTGTGTGCTTTAGGTGCAAGTTTACAGAACAGAGTTTGTTTTACATTCAACATTATATGTACATTTAGTTTCACTCCCCATTTACCAGCCCCAACCCTAACCCTGTCTCCTCCCCTCCCTGCTCAGTAAGCTCCCCTCATCGCGGCCCCATACCCCTCATAGTTACGCCCTCCTGTGTGTCCTACATTTCCTCCATGCGAATGTTGCCCCTCTGGTGTCCTGTGGTCGATTGCTCCAAGGGATGCATTTCCATAGAGTATGTGGGTATGTCACCCTGGGTTGAGTGGTCTGCATGCACATCTTGTTTACTATTGGCCTGAGAGCCAGCCCCCCACAGGGGTTTCTTGACTATAATCTTTATGGAAGCAGATCACTGGTCCCTCTTCCATGGAGCCAATGGATGGGTTCAAACTTACAGATGGCTGGTTGTTTTGAGCAACACATCACTGGATTTAGGCATTAAAGATGGAAAACGTATGAAGAAAATTTGAGATGTAGTCCTCCCTTTCTGCCCTTACACAATTTTTTCAGCAACAAAATAAAATTTAAAAAAATTATTATTTGAACCCAAAACACCAAGAAGTTTGAAACCGCCCCCCCCCCCGAATTGCATAGCTTCCTTTCTCCATTCCTGACCTGGTTAAGCCTATCAGAAGGACTCTACCTTAGCAAATATCTTTCTCTTAATAATTTAACAAAGTAATTTTAATATAGCCTAACCAGAAAACCATGAGTCAATCAGCCCCCTTTTCTGTAAATGAAGGATTCCCAGCATGAGTTGTGGCAGAGTGGAGAAAACTAACTCTGGGCTCCAAGATGTACTGGCTTGACCTTGCCCTTTTATAACTTCTTTGAACTGAGTTGCCTTATTTGTCAAATGAGGATAATAATGGCTACCTCATGGTGTTGTATATACCCGATGATGTAATGAACATAATATATCTTCCATAAACCAAAACCCAAACCCAAACCCACTGCCATTAATTCCGTTCTGACTCATAGTGACTCTATAGGACAAAGTAGAGCTACTCCATTGGGTTTCCAAAGCTGTAAATCTTTACAAAAGCAGACAACCTCATCCCTCCGTGGAGTAGCTGGTGGGTTTGAATCGCCGACCTTTTGGTTAACAGCCAAATGCTTTAACCACTACACCACCAGAGCCCCTTTATGTCTTCCATAGGTGCTTTGTAATGGAGAACAATTAGTTTTAATAATTCTTTTTAAGGAAAAATTTTACAGATCAAGTCCCCATGACATGGATTGTTCTTCAAGTAGCTGCTTGCTTGTCTCTCTTCTGGAAATAGTCCCAAATAAACTCCCATCCTAAGGTAAACATCAGGAGTAGGTCACTAATATGGAGCTTCCAAGCAGGTGTGTCTGAAGTATTAATTCAACAGGCCATGAACCTGCAGAACCCTTGGGGCAGATGTCTCTGTTTTGGAACAATTTTTAACTTCAAATCCTCTGCTGGTTAGTCCAGTGTGCTGAGTTGATAATGCTATTTTGTTTCTGTGCCTTTTCTGGAAAAGAATGGAAGGCACTGAGGAGAAGCTGTGCTTGAAATGGTGTTGTTGGTGTCCTGAGAAGTTGCTGCTCTGAGTATTCTTGGCAAACAAACTGGAGTATCTGACATATGAGGGAGTGATTGAATTCATGTCTTCCCAATTCAGTTAGCTTTGTTGTCCTTGTATAAAGAGCAAGGTTTTTGTATCTCTGGCCAGTTTATTTCAGAAAGTTGAGGATGCAGTTTGAAAGGTTTTATTGGAAGGAGGTCACAGGTATGTGGGGGTATTTGTTAGCATTCATACTGGCTCAAGGCAGGAATAGAGCTTTTCATCTGAGTGATGGAGAAAGCTCATTGTTTATTTGGTGAGAGCTGCACTGATTTGCTCACTCTCACTGCCACTGAATAGATTTCAACCCACAGTGACCCGTCCTTGGGTTTCTGAGGCAGTATCTCTACGGAAGTACATTGCCCAATCTTCCTTCTGAGGAATAGCTGGTGGGTTTGAACTGCTGGCCTTCTGGTTAAAAGTCAAATGTCTTAGGCACATAGTGAAAATTGGCCTAGTTGTGATTGATCTTATACATTATTTATTAAAATTACCTAGCAATTTTCTTATAGACTTATTGCAGCATAACAGAATGAGAAGCTCCTCTGAGCCACTTCCAGTGAAACTAGTGAAATTTTTTTTTTTAATTTTAATAAATAATAGTTTAAAGCCTCTGGAAACCATTCCCTGGAAGAAAGGCCAGACAATCTACTTAAAAAGTATTAGCCATTGAAAACTCTATACAGCACAACTCTATTCTGACACACACAGGATTACTGAGCCAGATTTGACTTGATGGCAATCAGTTTGTTTGTTTGTTTTGAAATAGTCCTAAGGATGAACAGCAAATGAAGAAATATCTGTTCAAGAATATATGCAAAAATTTGCTAAGAAGAAAACCAAAATTCATGGAAACAATTAGTCTTAGTGACTGGTACACCATCCAATTTGCAGCCTATACGACTATGAGGCCAGAAGAACTAGATGGTGCCCGGTTACCACTGTCATCCACTTGGAAGGGGATCTATGTAGGAGATCCTTGATAGAGAGGGAGGACAATGTGGAACAAAACTCAAAATCATTTGGAGAAAAAAAAAAAGGGGGGGGGTGATGAGGTTTGCTGGTCTGATAGAGCCTGGTGGAACCACTGAGACTATGGCCTCTAGCCCTTCAGATCTGAAATTGAACCCACACCTGTGGCTTCCAGACAAACAAAAGACAGCCATATGAGTTGAACATTTACCTCAAGTAGATACACACCTTGGAGAGAACAATCATGGGAGAAAGAAGGGCTGCTTATACACAGGGAGACAGCTGAGGGGGCAGGAGGGCATAGAGGGATGGACACAGCTAAGAGGTAATTATCGGGAGGAAGTGGGAGGGGAGCTGTTGCATTGTGGTAAATTGTGCTCAATGTCATGAGACAAAGTGTATGTGAACCACTGTATGGAAAGTGAATTTGCTCTGTAAACCTTCACCCAAATCACCAAAAAAAAAAAAAAAAAAAATTTGCTAAGAAAGGTGAAAGTCTATCATATTTGAACAAAGACTGGCCCCTCCTCTTCCCTTCCTGGCTCAGGGAGTCAGACAGTCCAAACTGCTGCAGCCAAGAACACAGGTTTCTCTATTTCTCCTGCATCTGCACAAAGGGCTCTCTTCCCAGGAGGAACAGGATGTTAATGTTCTTATCCTTTCTCCAGCTACCTGTTGCTGAGGCAAAGTCCTGAGCAAATGTGGTTGAGAGGTGAGTGCTTCCTTCGTGTACTAAGTTCCTAATCACCGTTAGCCTGCCTCATGAAATGGTAGTTTCATAGTAGGAGAGGCAAGCAGAAAGAACCCCAGGCTACTGGCCCCGCACTGAGTGCTCCAGAATTGTGGCAATATATTATTTAAAATGTCTAGTTTCCGATAAAAAATTATGAGGCATGGAAAGTATAATGAAGAAAAAAAAAGGAAGATAATGGAAACTTCCTGTGAGAGATATCAGATATTGGGCCTTGATAACCACAAGAAGTCAAATGATCTACATGAGTTTATTCTAAAAATCACAACTGTTAGAAAGAACTTTATGGAAAAAACTCCATATCCTTCCTAGATTTAGCAGCAATAATAGAAAGATAAGCCTGTGAACATTTTACCATGATCTTACTCAATTAATTAATTAGCATGTGCGTGTCAGTGTGCATCATTACTTTTTTGCAATCTGTGCCTAAAGAAATATAAGCTCTAAAAATGGGCTATGGAAAAGGCTTGCTTTTGCAAAACAGCTTGGAACCAAGGTCATTCTATAAAAGAGTTCTGTCTTTTTTTTTTTTAACAGAAATTAGCAATTTATCTTAAGCAAGTTATTGTAAAGCTAGTTCATTTATTTGCATAATAATAAAATGTGCCAGCATTTCTTCTATTTGCTATTATCAGTGAATAAAAACACAGAAACCTCAGAAAAAGACATAAAAGGCACCCAAGCTTCCTTTGGATCTTCTTTATAAGCTAGTCAGCTTCACCAAATGAAATTGGCACTTCTGTAAAAACATATTTCTGTAAAAATCTCATCAAATCAATAAATGCCTGTTTAAATGTATGTTAGGCAATATGCTAGTTCCTTCTTCTTGTGTGGCATCTGCTTATTATGTTATCTTAATACACAAAAACACTCCTCTGTTCTTCCAACATCTGTGTTCAACTACTCCACGAACAGATCGATATTGCTACAGGAAATGGATGGATTTCCTGATGAATTATTGGATTTGGTGTTGGGGAAAAGGGAGAAGTCCAGGATAACTTCCTGGTTTCTGGCCTTAGTATTTGGAAGGGGTTATTCACTGAGGCAGGAGACACCTTCAAAGCTCAATTTACTTTTAAAGTTACACCCCTTCAAAACAGGGCAAAATCACTAGATTATTTTTCAGATCTTTTCTTAGTCTGAGCTAAACACACCTTTTAAACATTTTTCCAAAGCCTAAACAAAATAAAATAAAGCCACCAAGGAATTTAGAATTTGTTCTGGGACATATAAGACAGAGTTCCTAGATCCATGCCAATTGATTCAGTTGTTGTTGTTAGATACCATCAGGTTGGCTCCGACTCATAGTAACCTTGTGTACAACAGAACAAAACACTGCCCAGTCCTGCACCATCCTCATAATCCTTGTCATACTTAAGCCCATCCACTGTGTCAATCCATCTCTTTGAGGGTCTTCCCCTTTTTCGCTGACCTTCTACTTTACCAAGCATGATATTCTTCTCAAGGGAATGGTCCCTTCTACAACATGATCAAAGCAGGTGAGATGAAGTCCGGCCACTCTCTTTCAAGGAGCATTCCAGCCGCACTTCTTCCAGGACAGATTTGCTTTTTCTTCTGGAAGTCCGTGATATTTTCAGTGTTCTTTGCCAACACCATACTTCAAAGGCATCAATTCTTCTTCAGCCTTCCTTATTCATTGCCTAGCTTTCACACACATATGAGGTGATTGAAAATACAGTGGCTTGGGTTAGGCATGCACCTTAGTCTGTAAAGTAATATCTTTGCTCTTTAACAGTTTAAAGAGATCTTTTGCAGCAGATTTGCCCAGTGTGATACGTCATCTGATTTCTTGACTGCTGCTTCCATGGGTGTTGATGGGTGTTCCATGGGGGTGGATCCAAGTAAAATGACATCCTTGACAACTTTAATCTTTTCATCACTTATCATGATGTTGCTTATTGAGGCAGTTGTGAAGATTTTTGTTTTCTTTATGTTTTTTCATATGTTAGTAGGAACCTCAGATTGAAAAGCAAAATGGATGGTAAAAGAAAATTGAAATAAACTTGAGAATGTCCTGAAAGACCCTGAATTTTACAGGAAAGAAGAGAGGTTTACAAAAGCTGTAGAATTTCAAAAGTTCTCTTGAAATTTATAGCCAAAGTCTATCATGAGAAAATAGATTGGATTTTAATTCAATCCTGCAAGCAAATTAAGGATGAGTCCATTGAAGACTTCAGGACAGACTCCTTAATACCTTCACATAGCATTCAGAAATAAATCCTAATAGAGATATGACCTCAGCTCCCAACTCACTCTTTGTGAATGAATGTGAGTCAGAAATAAGAAATATGATATATAAGCAAAGAAAGACTAGAGAGGGAAACACCTCCATTGTCATAACTCCAACACTTTGCTGAACATTTTTAAAGGGACTTAGGACAAAAGCAGAACAAGGCTAATGGCCTTAGAGATGCTCTCACTCTAGTTTTAAAAAATCAGATAAATAAGCCTCTTATTTAACATATCTGTAGATACTATGAGTGAAAACATGAAACAATTGTCTTCTAGCTAAGAAACAGAAGAAAAAATAATAAGATGGAACTTGGGCAAGAACCTACACTTCAGGTTCCCTTTGAACATCTCTAACAGGATTTTATATTATTATCCACGGTAGATTTTGAATATTCCCTGATCATTATTTGCTTTTTCTATGGATGGATAGATCCTTTTCCTTGTCAGAGAGTTATGGCTCTGAAGGCAGGGGAAAAAGAGTTTGAGTTTGTATTCCCAACCTGGGGAATTCCAATCTATCTCTCTGATAACAAGGTTATCCATTTTACCAAGACTATCATTAAAGAGCTTCACAGTCTTTCTACCTACCCCAAAAAACTTTACTGTCCATGTAATCCTCAATATTTGGGAAATTTGAAAATACAAATAGAATTCTGAATTAAAATTAGCTGAACTCTCATAGACCTCTCAAACTTCTATGACCTAAGGAAGCCATTAGCTTTAATGACGATGAGATCAACTCTTTCTGGGGTTCATCAACAGTCCCCTTATGAGTTAGTAAAAAGCTGACTCATGTGTCATTCCTAATCCTAGACTCTGTTATGTTACAAGTGAACATCTTCAAATACTGCAAGAGACTTGTGCAAAGCATCAACAGATACGGGCAGTCTTTCCTTAATATCCTCCTAAACAACTCTTGCATGACCTAAACCTGGGTAACATGATTTTCTAGAAGAGGTATTGAAAAAGATAGACTTCAAACCCTGATGGAAAGAACCTTATCAGATAATTTCAAGAAATATCTAGGACAACGTAAAACTCCCAGAGGTTGATTCTTGAATTTATGTCTCTCAAATTAAGACAAACAATTCGTACTCAAAGATTGTCCCAGCTGATAATCTTAAACTGTGGATTCTGAAAATCTTCATAAAGAAGAAGATAATATCTCCCAATACCTGGATCAGGTAAACAACTGAGTAATTTGGTCCTGCAAGCTTCCATCCAAGACTCATAAAATAAAACCCTGATTTCCAGAGCCACAGATTATCATACCTTAATTTGCATCTCTTGTCCTTCCTTTATTTTCTTAGCATTTATTATTTCCTCTCTGGTGGTTTAAAATTCCGAACTTCTAACAGATACTTGTTAACCCTTAAGTATGACACCCATAGACTCCTATCCTTAATACTGACTGGTCTTTGCATCTTTAGTCATTCCTTGATCAGAGTAGAATAACCAGCTATGATTTGCTCATGTTTTAGCTAAAACATACAATAAAAGCATTATTGGATTTCTATCCATTTTTTTTTTTTTTGATTGCCACCCAACCTTCTTTATTATCAGTACTTTGTATTGAATCAGTTCATTTCCTCAACTACTTGGAAATGTTTTAGATGGAAACACTTTGACAGGCAAAATAGCCAATAATATAAGACTATCACTACAGAAGTAGATTGCCCAGCCTTCCTTCCGAGAAGTGGCTGGTGGGTTTGAACTGCCAGCCTTCTGCTTAGCAGTCAAATGCCTTAGGCACTATGCCACCAGAGCTCCCATTTTGTTTTATTTTGTTTATCACATCATGACTAGGATGAAAGTTTCTTATCTCTACTGAAACAACACTTGAGGACTTTGTATAGGAACTAACCTTTGTATGTTCACAGGAATAGATCTTGGAAGGGACCTATGAAAAATAATATGAACTATGTTTCTGGACTGTGTTTCACAGGACTATGAACGTGTGAGAGCTACCTTATTTTTATAAACTTTATCAGATTGACTCTCTATTTAAGCCAAACTTCATGTTCTTGTTCTTTAGATCTATCTGATGATCTCCTGTGAATCTCACTACTTCTTATTGAATGGTGCCAAAGCTGGCTCATACTATCATCAACTTCACAGTGATATTTTGTCTGAATATGGATCACTGGGTGGCTCCCAAAGTCAGGGATTAGCTTTGTGTACAAAAAGCCTCATACTCACCAACTGAAATTATTATTTTGAAAAACTGGTGCCTGCCTTCAAGATAGCCTCTAATATTACCCAGAATATGTTTTGGCCCTTTCATTTTCCTGTTTGGAAGAAGAGATATTTAGATAACAATCAAAAAAGAGAAAACTTTGGCCTTGATTTGGTACCCCAAATCTTAATCACTAAGGAGAACTCTGAATTGCTTTCTTTTTCTTATAACCTCTTTATTTCATGTCTTAGAAGAAGCCTGAAAATTCAGGAAATTTCTATGTTTTATGACTCACAGATTGACAGGGGCACTAGATAATGTTATTAAAGGTCATAGAAGTCTTTGCCCAAGAATTTTTTAAGATTAGGCAGGTGGTGAGTCACTACAGAGCAGCCCTAGATTCAACATTGGCCTTTCAAGATGGAACATGTGACTTCTTGGAGGAATATATGGTACTTACATTCCTACAAGTCTGGGAAACCAAGAAAAAAATAAGGGAATCAGGTGGTTTGACTAACATGTCTATATCTGATTCTGTAGGATCTTCAGGTTGGAGCAGGATTTGATGTTTTGTACACACCTGGCATCTACCTTAGAAGTAGTGTGCAAATGATTACAATCACTCTCTTAGTGTGTGTCATGTTGCAGTTCTCAAAAAGCGCCATGTGGTTATTGTTCCATCAAAAGGTCCAACATATAATCATCCAGTGAAAAAGAAAAGTGTATTAGTTTTCTATCACTGCCATAATAAATTATCACAAACTTAGTGGCTTAAAGTAACACAAATTTATTATCTCAGAGTTCTGTAGCTCAGAAGTCTGGATTTGCTCAACTGTTTCTCTGCTCCGGGTTTCAAAAGCCAAGATCAAGGTATTGGCCAACTGAGCTTTTATTGGAAGGCTCAGAGAAGAATTTGTTTCCAAGATGATTCAGGTTATTGGTAGAATCCAGTTCCTTGTGGCTATAGGTCAGTGGTCCACATTTCCTTCCTGACTGTCAGCTGGAGGCCACCATTTGCTTCTGGAGGTCTATCTTTAGTCTTTGCATGTGGGCCTCCATCTCCCAGAACCAGTAAATGCATGATGACTCTTTCTTACACTTGGAATCTTTCTGACTTCTCCTTGTGTCACATTTCTTCTGCTTCCAGCTGGAGAAATTTTTCTGCTTTTAAGTGCTTGTTTAATTAGATTGGGACTATTGGTTAATGCAGGATAATCTTTGTATTTTATTATTTGAAACCTTAATTCTATTTTCAGAATACCTTGTGCCATATAGTGTAACATATTAATAGGTTTCAGGGATTAGGGCAAGGATATCTTTGGGAGTCGTTATTCTGCCTACCACAAACAGGAAAACCCAATTCTTATAGAGGTAGAAACAGCTACAATTAGAATTTAATATGTAATCATGACATCTCAAATAATGCAGAACTGAACTGATCACAATTCTAGAAGGTAGAGGTTTATCCTCCAGCTTAGGCTGGAGAATGGCTATGGGGGGAGGAGGGACTAAGAACCAAGATACCTGTGACAATGTAATCTGACTCTTTGAAAACCAATTTGTTTAGGCAGTTTTCTTAAATAAGCAAATCCCTCCCTTATTAGAGCAATAATTTGCTTACATAAATAAACAGCTTGCTTATTGTCAAGAGTTTGCTTATCAAGATTCACATCAGGAGACTCTCTTTGCTATGTCCACTAAACTTAAACTATTATGTAAGGAGTTTTGCCCAATCCCAACGAGGTCCACATCTTCAAAGATTAACTCTTCCAGCCCTTACCACTAAACCCTATAAATACCTTTCCTTAACTTTCCCTTTTGAAATACTGCCAAGACTCTGACAAGATAGTGTTCTCTTTTGTCTTGGTTAAGTTTAATAAACTTAAACTTGATCAGTTTAAACTTTATCCATTTTGCTTGATCAACAGGTCTTCCTGATGGGTTTTGTGGGCACCTTGGCACCTCCCTGTGGGCAGTCCATCTCTCTTTGATTCCTGAGAAGCAGGTTGGGCATGGGATTGAGGAGAATGGACACAGCAGAGGCTCTCCCATTCAAGTTTCAGCCAGTGTCAGTGGGTTTAGCTTGTCTCATCTGCTAAGATGGAATGCCTGAGGGGCTGTGTATGCATAATCATTACAGCTCTGACATCACATGACAACTCTGAGCCACATTCCAAGTCCATTTCATCAGCATAACTCCACTCACTCCAGCCAAGGTGGTCCTTTATGTCCAAGGACAATTGTGTTGTGTAACTGTGTTATTCAATCATTGGTATGCCATTAAAGCCTGCTTTACCTTCCAGTGCTGGCTGAGTCTGAGGGAGGTAAATGAAGAAAGTCCTATCTTTGACCCTTTACTTCCAGACAGTACCCAGTCTGAGGGAGTGGGGGATTTTATATTTGATGTGAGTGGAGCGATACCCAGGTTCCTATGAAAGCTTGAGAGCTGGAGATCCCTAATGGAGATGTCATTTATCATCACAAAGAATATTTGAAGATCTATCCTGAATTACCGTGCTATCAGTGATAGGATAATATCCATATTCCTATAAGGAAGACCAGTTAATACTATTACTATTAACATTTCAAACCAACCACCAAAGCCAAAGATGAGGAAACTGAAGATTTTTACTGACTTCTGTAGTTTGAAATTGACGAAACATGCAATCAAGATGTGTTGATTATTGCTGGTGATTGGAATGCAAAAGTTGGAAACAAAGAAGAATCATTGGTAGTTGGAAAATATGGCCTTGGTGATAGAAATAACATTGGAGATCATGTGGTAGAATATTGCAAGACCAATGACTTATTCATTGCAAATCCCTTTTTTCAACAACATAAACAGTAGCTATATATGTGGACTTCTCTAGATGTAATACACAGGAATCAGATTGACTATATCTGTGGAAAGAGGCAATGGAAAAGTCAATGTCTAAAGCCAAAACAAGGCCAGGAGCTGATTGTGGAACAGACCATCAACTGCACATATGCAAGTTCAAGTTGAAGCTGAAGATAATTAAAACAAGTCCATGGGAGACAAAACATAACTGTGAGTATATCACCCCTGAATTTAGAGACCATCTGAAGAATAAATTCGATGCACTGAATACCAATGACTGAGGACCAGATGAATTGTGGGATAACATCAAGGACATCATCCATTAACAAAGCAAAACATCATTAAAAAGACAGGAAAGGAAGAAAAGACCAAAATGGAAGTCAGAAGAGACTCTGAAACTTGCTCTTGAATGGTGAATAGCTAAAGCAAATGGAAGAAATGGCAAGATAAAAGAGCTGAATAGAAGATTTCAAAGAGCAGCTAAAGAAGGCAAAGTCAATTATTATAATGAAATGTGCAAAGACCTGGAGTTAGAAAACCAAAGGGGAAGAACACGCTCAGCATTTCTCAAGCTGAAAGAACTGAGGAAAAAAAAAATTAAGCCTGGAGTTGCAATATTGAAAGATTTTATGGGCAAAATATTGAATGATTCAAGAAACATCAAAAGAAATGGAAAGAATACACAGAGTCACTGTACCAAAAAGAATTTGTCAATGTTCATCCATTTCAGGAGGTGACATATGATCAAGAACTGATAGTATTGAAGGAAGAAGTTGAAGCTGCACTGAAGGAATTGACAAAGAACAAGGCTCCGGGAATTGGTGGGATACCCATTGAGATGTTGCAACAAATGGATGCCATGCTGGATGTACTTACTTGTCTATGCCAAGAAATTTGGAAGACAGCTACCTGGCTATGTAGCTGGAAGAGATTCATATTTGTACCCATTCCAAAGAAAAGTGATCCCACAGAATGTGGAAATTCTCTAACAATATCACATGCAAGTAAAATTTTGCTGAAGATAATTAAAAAACAGTTGCAGCAATATATTTACAGGGAACTTCCAGAAATTCAAGCTGGATTCAGAAGAGGACATGGAATGAGGGATATCATTGCTGATGTCAGATGCATCTTGGCTGAAAGCAAAGAATACCAGAAAGATGTTTACTGTGTTTTCTTGACTATGCAAGGCATTCAACTGTGTGGATCATAACAAATTATGGACAACATTGAGAAGAATAGGAATTCCAGAACACTTATTGTACTCATGAGGAATCTGTACATAGACCAGGAAGCTGTTGTTCGAATGGAACAAGGGGATACTACATGGTTTAAGATCAGGAAGGGAGTACGTTAGAGTTGTATCTTTTCACCATACTTATTCAATTTGTATGCTGAGGAAATAATCCAAAAAGCTGGACTATATGAAGAACATGGCATCAGGATTGGAGGAAGACTCGTTAACAACCTCTGATATGCAGATGACACAACTTTGCTTGTTGAAAGTGAAGATGATTGGAAGCACTTACTGGCGAAGATCAAAGACTAGCCTGCAGTATGGATTACACTGGAACATAAAGAAAATGAAAATCCTCACAACTTCATATTACTTGGTTCCAGAATCAACATCAATGAAGCAGTAGTCAAGATATCAGACAATCTATTGCCCTGGGCAAATCTGCTTCAAAAGACCTCTTTAAAGTGCTGAAGAGCAAAGATGTCTCTTTGAAGACTAAGGTGCACCTAACCTAAGCCAAGGTGTTTTCAATTGCTTCATGTGAATGTGAAAGCTTGACAATGAATAAGGAAGACCGAAGAAGAGTTGATGCTTTTGAGTTGTGGTGTTAGCGAAGAATAGTAAGAGTCCCATGGACTGCCAGAAGAACTAACAAATCTGTCGTGGAATAAGTGCAGCTGGAAGTGTGCTCCTTGGAAATTAGGATGGCCAGATTTTGTCACATCTACTTTGATCATGTTGTCAGAAGGGACCATTCCCTGGAGAAGGATATCAAGCTTGGTAAAGTGGAGTGTCAACGAAAAAGGGGAAGGCTCTCAATGAGATGGGTTGATACAGTGGCTGCAAAGATGGGCTCAGGTATAACAAGGATTGTGAGGTTGGTGTGGGACTGGGCAGTGTTTTGTTCTGTTGTACATAGGGTTGCTATGACTTGGAACTGACTTGACGGCACCTAATAACAACAAATGCAGATATCACTTTGAAGACTAAGGTGCACCTGATTCAAAGCATGGTATATTCAATAACCTCATATGCATTATAAAGCAGGACAATGAATAAGGAAGACCAAGGAAAAATTGATGCTTTTGAATTATGGTGTTGGCAAAGAATGTTAAATATACCATTGACTTTCAGAAGAATGAACAAAACTGAAGAAGTATGGCCAGAATGCTCCTTAGAAGTGAGGATGGTGAGATTTTGTCTCACATAATTTGGACATGTTACCAGATGGGAACAGTCCATGGAAAAGGATATCATGCTTGATAAAGTAAAGGGTCAGCCAAAAGAGACCCTTAATGAGATGGACTGACACAGTGGCTGCAACAATGGGCTCAAGCATGGCAACAATAGTGAGGACGTCACAGGACTGGGCAGTGTTTTGTTCTGTTGTATACAGGGTGCTGTGAATCAGAACCAACTCAATGGCACATAACAACAACAACAGTGGCCCCCAAGTTCATCCCCACAGAAAAATATGAGCAGGGAGTCAGGGAGTGAGGGAGATCTTAGGACAAGGCTTGAGAGCTTCCTAGAAGTCTGCGTAAGGAGAAAGTGATAACAAATGAACTAAGAACTTGTCTTCACCTCTAAGGACTGAGGGACCCAGATTTCTTTGGACAGGGTTATCTCTCTGTATATAGCTCTTTCATACTTGGATAACAAAGAAAAAGGAAGTAGGGAAGGGAAACATCAAGTTTGGAATGAAGTAAATGAAAGCGAGAATGTTCGGATCTTGAAAGCAGAGCGATATAGATATGTGTGTGAAGTAAGTGAGGAGTGGGTAGAAGTTTGACTTCTGTTCATGAACTCATGACTACGCTCTCAAAAAGTTATTGTTATTCATTGCCCTCAAGTTGGCCCTCGACTCATGAGAACCCCATGCACAACTGAACGAAACACTGCCTGGTCCTGCATTATCCCCATGGCCCTTGGTTGGGGATTAGACCATTGTGATCTATAAAGTTTTCATTGGCTGAATTTTGGAAGTAGATTGCAAGGCTTTTCTTTTCATCTACCTTTGCCTGGAAGCTCTCCTGAAACCCGTCCAGCATTATAGCAACATCTAAGCCTCCACTGATGGACCGGTGGTGGCTGCACATGAGGTGCATTGGCCGGGAATCAAACCTGGGTCTTCCAACATGAAAGGCAAGAAGTCTACCACGGAATCACAACTGCCTTCACCCCTAGGAAAAAGGATGTTTTATTTCCCTAGTCACACATCTCTAAGAAACTCCCATCATCTTTTATTAGAGGGACATTCTAGTCTCCTAGTTCGAGAGTCACAGGAAGCTTTCCTGCTGGGCTAGGACTGAGGCAGGGTGTGGCGAGGTCCACACTATTCTGAGACTGACTGAGTGGAGAGGAACGCTTGTAGCTATTGTTGAGAAACTAGATATCAATGACTCTGCACACCCTCTTTGTGACACTGCTCCTTAGCTCTAGAACAGATTGCCCAGAAAGGAGAAAGGATGAAGGCAAGGAAAACTAAACAGTTTGCACATCTTGATGCTTCAGGACTGTGTGTGCTCAAGGCTGTGGGTGCCTGGAGGAGTTGGAAAAAGTGAGGGGGCATCATCAAGCTATCATTTATTGCTCTATTTGGGGACTTTTCTTCTACTATTGTGACTTATTCCCCTCCTTATCTCCTGCTATTGTCCTTTTTCTCACTTCTCTCTCATCCTCCTTTTTTTAATTACCAATGTTTCTTCTTTCAAATTTATGTATAACACAAGTTCTGACTCAGAGATGCAAAGAACTGATTTATTCTTTATGAGTCAGAGTGAATGCAAAGAGAGAGAGAGAGAGAGAGAGAGAGAGAGAGAGAGAGAGAGAGAGAGAAAAGACCAAAAATCACATAAAATTAAACTTAAAACATAACGCAAAACTTCCTTTTGACAGTTACCACAGACTCTAGCAAGGTGAATAGGGGGTAAAGGGATGAGTATTTCAGAATGGAGGACAGACAGTAATTCCTAAGTGTTAATAAAACATTTTGCTGGAGGGCGTCTTAAACCCATCAGATCCAACTAACTTGCATCTGAACTGCTGAAAGGATTCCCATCAGGTGGTCAATTGAATTTTCGTTTTTCTGATCTGGGAGTCTCCTAGCTTGCTTAGAGCAGGATTGGTAGGTATTTGAATGTGCCAACCAGGCCAAGACAGTAGAGATCCTTCAGGCAATCACAGCAGGACAAAGAAAGAATAGGACTTAGAAACTGATTCAATATGGAAGCCAGTGAGAGTGAAAGGAAGGTAAAGCCAAAATGAGTTAAGGATTTCAAACCTGAGCAACAGGGTGAAAGGTGGTGCTGTTAATAAAAACAGGGAATCAGTAGGTGGCACTGATTTTAGAGGGCAAGAAATAAAATCCAAAGCTAGGCATTTTGGCTTTAATTTAATGTTGATACATCTAACTGGAAGAATCCCATAGTGGAGGTGAAATGTTAAAGACAAAAGTCAACAATGCAAAAAGAGAGTTGAACAGTACTCACACAGAAAGTGACTGAATCCAGAAATGACTAAACTCTCTACGTCTAGACGTCTGAATGCCCCTTCTCCCACCCCTACCTCCCCTTATTATTATTATTTTTAATATTTCCAATGGAAGGTTTTAAAAATTATTTTTCACACCAGATAATTTATTGTGTCCAGATAGACAAAGTTCAAAATAACAAAGTTCAAACAAAACTCTAGGCCCTTTTTAAAGTTACCATTCACGCCTCACCAAGTATTCTAGGCTGGAATTTAGGCCCCTGTGTGGGTCCAACTGAGAAGAGGCAGATTTTCACATGGCATTCATGGTTCCTGGCAAAAGTGAGGCTTACTCCAGGCCCTGGGATTTTTGTGAATAAGCATTCTCCCAAGACATGGAGAGAAGTAGGAGACTCAGAATCTTTTAACTTGAAGCAGGGGAAGGAGAAGCTTGTTGGAATCAACCTGGGTGAGGACTTTTAAAAATAAAATATAAGGCCTCCAAGATCTTAATATGCTCCTCCTTCTGATGAGGATCACTCTCAGTGAGGGACTGTTACTGAATGGACTGAGAGAGTGTATCTGCCTGGTGTGTTTGCAGCAGGATGAAAGATTCATAACCTCTGGAGGCCTGAGGCTGAGCAATGAGTGACTAGGGTGGAAAGAAAAGGGAAATCAAAAGATTTAGAGCAGGAACTATTGAAGAAGGGCTCAGGGACTTAGAGAAAAACTAGAGTGATATAGAGGCTGTGGGGAGGGAGAATTTACAAAGGAGGATGATTATCCCTGGATTATTGACAGGGGAAATGCACATGGATGTTGCCAAGAGGATAAGTAGGGTGTGGCTGCACTATGATGTCAGAACACCTTTCGGCTGCCCCACTCTGTCACTTGATTAGAAATTCACTTTTGGGGGACTGAGAAACATTATAAATAATGTAAGAATTGGTTATACATGAGTCAGTCTTTAAAAGGTTTCAAGTCATTCCCCGCAAAAGTGATTAGTTTAATGGCAATGTGTAACTATGTCCTCAATGAACAGGAAAACAAACCAAAAAAAAAAAATCAATGGGACAAAAATGAACTATTTTCCATTCATTGATTTGGTTGCCCTTCAGAGCCACATTCACTCATTCAGCTCCTTTTTATACTTTTTGAGCTCCTCATGGGGAGTCCTGTCAACACTGAGGGCACCTCAAAGACACCAAGGGCTAGGGCTTCTCCCCAGAGAAGGCTCCAGTCAGTCCCCAGGGTAAGAAGTTTGTTGCTCAAACACTGCTGCTTCTGTGTTTTTGAGGTGAAAGAGGCACTCCTAAGCCTTCCCTGATTCTGCTACTCTCTTCTGCTCATTGTCATTATTGTTGTTAGCTGCTGTCCAGTCGCCCTCCAACTCATGGCAATCCCACACACAATGGAATAAATGCTGTCCAGTCTTATGTCATCTCTATGATTGGTTGTAGATCAAACTGTTGTGACCTATAGGGTTTCCACTGGCTGATTTTCTAAAGTATATTACCAGGCCTTTCTCCCTAGTGTGTTTCAGTCTGGAATCTCCTCCACAGAAACAATAGCAATATGTAAGCCTCTACTGACATGGTGGCTGCACATGAGGCACATTGACCAGAAATCAAACCCAGCTCTCCTGCGTGGAAGGTGAAACTTCTACCACTTTACTACCTCTTCCCCCTGCTCAGTCTCATTATCTTTCTCTAAATCTAGATCTTCCAACTTCTCTCCCTAACCCCAGCTGTGCATATTTCTCCTCCTACTCTTGGAGCCCTGGTAGCTTCAGTGTTTAAGCACTGGGCTGCTACCCAAAAGGTTTGTGGTTCAAACCCATTAGCCACTCTGTAGGAGAAAGATGTGGCAGTCTGCTTCTGTAAAGATTACAGCCTTGAGGCAGTTCCACTCTGTCCTACAGGGTCACTTTGAGTCAGAATTGACTCAACAGCAGTGAATTTGTTTTTGGTTTGGACTCCCAGTGTAATTCTGGACTGCTGTGGAAATTTGCTCCCTGCTTTCAGTTGGGTCCTCCCTGTACTAACCAGCCTTTATTTCCAGTTTGGCATGTTGATTCCCTTACATACGGGTTGAAGTGGCCATTCCAAAATCTTCTCATTCTGTTTGAGTTTCAGGTCTCTTCTATTTGTGGGAGACTTGGCATCCTGTTTTCTTGGGCAAATTAAGACCTTGTTATGACCTTCATTAATTTCCTTCCTGTTTCCCTATTTATATTCTCTCCACGCTTCTCATGTCAAAGTGCAAGGAGGCCATGGAATGTTGATTGCACAAACGACCCTAATTCATTTCTTTCTGGTATCTAGTCTCCTTGCAATGTGACTGTGTGCTTCCTCCAATCAAGAAGTTCCATCTCTACCCTACGACCCCTGCCTTGACTCCGGTATGGCTTTGTGACTTGCTTGGACCAAGAGCATGTAGCAGAAGCAATGGCAGACCACTTTCAAATCTTCAAGAACTCATATAGGTTTCTACTGTCTCTCTTTTTCTCTCAGAGTTCCTCTACTGCCATGAGATCAAGACCAGGCTAGTCTGCTGGAGGAAGGAACACCAGAGAGGACAGCTAAAAGTGCCCAAGTGAGCCATTTTAGACCAGCCAAGCACCCAGCCAACTCAGTAGCTGATTATAGATGCATGACCACCTAGCTGATCTCAGCCAAGCCTGGTGCAGAAAACAGAACTTTACACTTTACATGTAGACTTACAGGAAATAAATAAATAAATAAAAGAATAAAAAATATCGAAAACAAGTTAAAAGTCACCGAGTTTTAGGGTAATTTTGCTATGCAGCAATAGCTAACTGATACAGATACTTCTTCCTCCCCTGCTGCCTCTTCTGCATTTGCTTCTAGGGGAGAAAAGATTGTCCCCTCAAACTTCTTGCACATCTTCTTTTTATTGCTGGTGATGTTTTCTGCTGTTGGTAGTTCTCTAGCAGGTTGACCTTCATCCTCAGTGTTCTCATGAAGCTGTCTCTCAAGAAAGGCCCCCAAGGGCCATAGATGAGAACAGCCCAGAAAATCTATCAAGATCCCTTATACAGTTAGGAGTTGAAGGCCTCTCTCTGGCCTTGGTGCTGTTTGTGATAACCTTGTTACCTCTTCTGCACTGCCTTCTTCTCTTTCTGGTCCTCCCTCCCTAGCTAAACCTTGGTCTTCCACATGCTTATTCCTTCCACTTCTGTAAATGCACACATCTCCAATTTTCTATCTCATACTTCCTCTTGCAACTTAATTTACTTTAGGCAAATGACTCATACACACAAATCTCAAGGTTTGGGCTTAAATCTAATCCCATAATTTTTATGGTCTAATTAAGAATTTCTGAGGATGATCTTGTCTTCATCTTTAAAACTACACCTAACTCATTCTTTTCTCTCTCTCTCTCTCTTTTTTTAATCACATTCACCATCATTTTCCCTATTAGTCAGGCTTGAAATTTTTCATTTCTCTTCTCCTGTAGGCCCTAAAACTAAAATTTTGTGGAGATTCACACAGTTGTATTTTTTTTTTTTTCACCATTAGTCCAACCACCTCTTTCACTTGCTGTTAAGAATTTGTATTGAGTTGACTTCAACTCATGACAACCTTATGTAAAACAGAACAAAATGTTGCCCTGTTTTGTTCCATCTCCATGATTGTGGGTATGTTTGAGTCCACTGTTGTGGCCACTGTGTATTTTGGGAGTCTTGTAACCTAGAGGGCTAAAATCTTCCAGCTCTGTATCAAACAATATTTCAATATACTCCTTAGGGTTTTCACTGACTGATTTTCAGAAGTAGAATGTCGGGCCTTTCTTCCTTGTCTGTCTTAATCTGAAAGTTCCACCAACACTGTTGATATTTAAAATACTGGTGGCATAGCTTCTAGCAGCATAGCAACACACAACCCCTCACAGTACCATGAATGGGCAGACAGGTGGTGGCTTGCTCTCTCACTCCGGTCATCATGGTTTCTTGTCTAACTATCACTGTAGCCATCTAATGTGTCTCCCTACATCTGGGTCTTTCCCAGAAACTCACCCAGCTGTCCTAGCCAGATTAACCCTAGAACATCTTTTTTATCATGTTAACTGTTCTTCCATGTCCAAACCCTTCCATGGCTCCCATTTTTCCTTCTCCATATGAATTCCTGGGAGTATCCTTGAGAATTATTTAGAGCTAGGCTCTTGGCCTCTAACATTTGGGGGATCACTTTGATCGCCGATTTTGAGGTGGCTGCTTGGACCAGGAAGCTGTAGGCAGTTTCAGCCCCTCTTATACATGGGGTCAGGTACTGAAGCTTTCCTCTTCTTCTGCTAACCTTGGAAGCCATACATTACAAGGAGGGCCTTTGAGCTGCCCTGCCACTACCCTCTGGTAATCAGATTCCGACACTGAGGCCCCTTTGTGTGCCCCACTTAGACTGGACTCTTATCTAACTTCTGACTTTTTATCCCCATAATCTGTCTGGGTGATAGTGGGTCTTCTCAGTCCTTGAGGTCTAGATAGGATTTCTTCCAGCTGCTACTGCATGCCCTGTGGAATTGCAATGCCTCCATCAGGATTTCCCTCCTTTCCCAGGCTGTGTGAGTTCTCATTGCTGCCTGGCCCTGAATGCCTGCTTCTTCTCAATGAGCTTATTTTATGGATCATCACACTGTCCCAGCGGTGTTAGCTGCTTCCTCCTCTGTAGCTGATCCAGACAGGAAACTCATCTATTTTCTTTGATTCAGGATTTGTGTGTAAAGAAGACTTTGATGTCAATTTTGAAGGAGGATGTGAAGGGGAATGTTTACATTGCAGCAACTTCAAATTAAGCAGTAGATGTTTCTGTTTTAAAAAGCTCATAGGTACTTGCCCCTGAGGCTTTTTCAAAGGCTTATTTCACTCTGCATAGCACCTGTCATCACCCCTCACTCCAGGATGGGTCCTTGGACCTCATATTCCACTTGCTCCCTTACACAGAGCCAGATTCAAGGTGCTAGAGAAAGAAGGCCCACTTTGGTTTACCTGTATGTATCAGATGCTCAGCATAACAGAAAGCTTCCATTTAATCAGACACTCTCTTCTAAGAAAACTGTTGAGTTTTAAGGTTCATGTCTACCTAAAAGTAAATGTGGAGATCTACTTCTGAAATATCAGCTACTGAAAACTCCATGGAGCACAGTTCTACTTCGACACCAGGGGGTTGCCATGAGTAGGAATCAGCTTCATGGCAATTGGTTTTGTTTTATTTGGTTTGGATATACCCCCCACCACTTCCTCCTCAGCATACAGCAATTCTTTCCTAGGTTTAGGGTATACTCTGCCCCCTCCAATCTTCTTCCTGTTACCCCCTTTCCCAATCATTCATCTGACAGTCATCTGCTGCTTGGATTTCCTGCTGCTACCAATGGTGAGACTGTTCAGAGCATTCAGAATTTCTGTGCACTCCAGAGCACTTGACCTTCCAAACCTGTTCCTGTTGTTGAGTGGTGCACCTTTCTGAGATAGGTTTGCTGGTAGAGGGGAACATTCATCCACAGGCATAGTGCACCCAGATTAATTTACTGCAGGCTAGTATAAGCTTGGCTCCCTGATTTGGGCATCTAGAACACTCATGTCCTTGGCAGTGAGCTCAGAATGTGAGCTCTCACCTTTGTATCATGAGAGTGATTTTCCATACAGACTCAGTGACTAGAGGCTCTTTGTCGCTGGAGTTTACTGAACTATCTTCATAGAGGGTTTCTATGACATAAGCCTATGTTTTCCTTTTGAATTCAAAATGTTCATTTATTCAGAGGAGTTCATTTTAAGAACGGATACCACTTTTTTGAAGACACCAGCAGTTTTCCCATTTCTCTGAGGATGCCTATAATAGTGAGAGTGTGAGCCAGTGGGGTCTGTGATATTTTCCCTGCCCGAAGTGACCTGAGTTTCTTGTCTTTAAAATGAACACATCTGGCTGCTTAAATTTAGAAAGCTGGTGGTGGCCTTGCAAAGCAGGGACTCAGCAAGGTGCACAGCGGTACATAGGCTGTGAGTCTAACCTACCAACTGCAGACAGATTACAGCCTCAGCACATACTGTTAAAGAGTGATACAGTGGGAGGCTCCGAGACCTTCCTTCCTCCCTTCCCCTCCCTTGACTCACTGCTGTTGATGAGAATTCCAAACATCATTTTCTTTTATTTATTTTTTTGTGATTTCTGTGAAAGTTTACAGAGCAAATTCACCTTCCATACAGCAGCTCACATACACTTTGTCTCATGACATTGCAATTTCCCATAATGCAACAGCTCCCCTCCCACCTCCTTCCCATAGTTACCTCTTCCCTGTGTCCTTCCCTCCCATGCACTCTGACCCCTGAGCTGTCTCCCTGTGCATACATAGTCCTTCTATTCTCCTATGATTGATCTTTCCAAGGAATGTATCTACCTAATGTATGTGTTCAGCTTATATGCCTGCTTTTGCTTTGGCTGGAAGCCACAAGAGTGAGTTCAATTCCATACCTGAAGGGCAGCTAGGGACCATCCTCTCAGTGGTTCCACCAGGCTCTATCAGACCAGCAAACCTAACCCCTGCCCCTCCCTTTTGTTTAAGTGATTTTTGAGTTTTGTTCCACATTGTTCTTCCACTCTATTTAGGATCTCCTAGGTAGACCCTCCCCCGAGTGGTTGATAGTGGTAGCTGGTTACCATCTAGTTCTTCTGGTCTCATAATCATATAAGGTAAGGATTGCATGGTGTACCAGTCACTAGGACCAGTTGCTTCCATGCATCTTTGGCTTTTTTCATTCTTGTCTTGTCCAGATGAGGAGAGGCTCATCATTGCACCTAGATGTCTGCTTGCAAGCTTTTAAGATCCCAGTCACTACTTACCAAAATAGGATGTGGAACAATGCTTTTGTGTGGTTTGTTATGCCAGTTGCGCTTCATGTCCCCTGAGACTATGGTCCCAAGCCCACAGGCCCAACTACTTGCTCCCTCTGGGTAGCTGACTGTGGCCAAGAAGTGACTACAACCTTGTCCCTTGTCAGCTCTACTATATACCTGGAAATTCTTACAGAACATACCAATACACTTGTAAAAACATTGCCAGCCCTGTACATGATCATGGGCACACTCCCCCTGCATAGACATACCTAATAGTTCAGCGTGTCTACCCATATATCCACCTATCCATGTTTGCCTTCACTGACAATGCAGTACTATGTGTGCTAAAGGTTTCATCTTTGTTGTCTGTACCTCCCATGCACTTCTCTATGTCTTCATCTTCCTCAATGCCACTGTGATGATCACTTATATTTTGTATGTTGCCCTTCTCTTCACCCAAATCAATACTAGTCTCTTCTTATCTAACAGTGCTCCCTCCCACCCTGGTAACCAAGAAAGAAAATTTCTTTCCAGCATAATGTCCTCCAAGTTTATCTATGTTATGCGGTGTTTTGCAGATTCTACATTATTCTTTATGGTTGCATAATATTCCATTGTGTGTATGTACCATAGTTTGGTTGTCCATTCTTCAGTTGATGGACAACTAGGTTGTTTCCAACTTTTGGCTATTATAAATAGTGCTGCGATGAACATGGGTGTGCATATCCCTGTTCTTGTGCTGGTTCTCACTTCTTTAAAATATATACCTAGTAATGGAATGGTTGGGGCAAATGGTATTTCTAATTCCAACTTTTTAAGGAATCACCATATTGCTTTCTACAGTGGTTGTATCAATTGACAGTCCCACCATCAGTGTATGAGAGTCCCAATCTCTCCACATCCTCATCAGCATTTGTTATTTTTTGTCCTGTTGAACTGTGTTATTAGTACTGGCGTTAGATGGTATCTCATTGTTTTGATTTGCATCTCTCTAATGGCTAATGATCATGAACATTTCTTCATGTGTTTGTTGGCTACTTGAATATCCTCTTTGGTGAAGTGTCTATTCATGTCTTCTGACCATTTTTTAATTGGATTATTTGTCTTTTTGTTGTTGAGGTATTGGAGTTTTCCATAAATTCTAGAGATAAATCCCTTGTCAGATACATTGTTGCCAAATAATTTTTCCCAATCTGCAGGTTCTCTTTTTATTCTTTTGGAGAAATGTTTGGAAGCACATAAAAATTTAATTTTAGAAGATCCCATTCATCTAGTTTATTTTCTGCTGTTTGTGCATTTTGAGTTATGCATGATAGTCTATTTATGCCATATATTAGGGCTCCTAAATTTGTACCTAGTTTTTCCTTGAGGAACTTGATAGTGTTAGGTTTCACATTTAAGTCTTTCATCCATCTGGAGTTAGTTTTTGTGTATGGTGTGAGGTACAGATCTTGTTTCATTTTTTTTGCAAATGGATATCCAGTTTAGCCAGCACCGTTTATTAACCAAACATTCTCTTTCCCATTTCATGGATTTCAGCCCTTTGTCAAAGATCAGCTGACCATAGGTCGATGGATCTATTTCTGGATTCTCAATTCTATTTCATTGGCCTATGTGTCTGTCATTATATCAATATCAGGCAGTTTTGACTACTGTGGCTGTATGGTAGGTTTTGAGATCTGGTAGTGTGAGACCTAATACTTTGTTCTTCTTCTTCAATAGTGCTTTGCTTATCCAAGGTCTCTTTTCTTTCCATATAAAGTTAGTGATTAGTTTTTCCATATCCTTAAAAAAATGTTGATGGGATCTGGATTGAGATTACATTGAATGTATAGATTGCTTTGGGTAGAATTGACATTTTCACAATGTTCAGTCTTCCTATCCATGAGCATGGGATGTTCTTCCATTTATATAGATTTCTTATGGTTTCTTGAAGTAATTTTTTTATATATAGTTTTCTTTGTATAAGTCTTTTGTGTCCCTGGTGTGATTTATTCTCAAGTATTTCACTTTTTTGTTAACGATAGTAAATGGTACTGATTTCCTTATTTCTTTTTCAGCAATCTCTTTGTTGGTGTAGAGGAATCCAACTGATTTTTGGATGTTGATCTTGTATCCTACCACTAAGCTAAATCTCTCAATTATTTCCAGTAGATTTTTGACTGAGTCTCTTGGGTTTTCTAGGTATAGGATCATATCATCAGCAAATAAGGATAGTATGACTTCTTCTTTACCAAATTGGATACCTTTGGTTTCCCTTTCTTGCCTTATTGCCCTAGCTAGGACTTCCACTACAATGTTGACTAGAAGTGGTGATAGAGAGCATCCTTATCTTGTTTCTGTTGACAAAAGGAATGATTCAGTCTGTCTCCCTTGAGAATAATGTTGATTGTTGGTTTTTCATGTTATTGTGCCATTGAGTCATATCTGACTTATAGCGACCCTATGCACAGCAGAACGAAACACTGCCCAGTCCTGTGCCAGCCCCATGAACCCAACTATACCTGAACCCATCGTAGCAGCCACTGTGTCAATCCATCTGGCTGAGGGCCTTCCCCTTCTTCGTTGACCCTCCACTTTGCAAAGCATATCCTTCTACAGAGCATGGTTCCTTCTGGCAACAGGACCAAAGTAGGTGAGATAAAGTTTGGCCATTCTAGCTTCAAAGGAGCATTCTGGCTGCACTTTTCCAGGACAGATTTGTTAGTCCTTTTAGCAGACTGTGGTATTCTTAGCATTCTTCTCTAACACCACAATTCAAAAGCATCAACTCTTCTTCAGTCTTACTTATTCATTGTCCATCTCTCACATGCATAAGAGGTGAGTGAAAATACCATACCATACTTTAGTCTTCAGGGAGACATCTTTACTCTTCATCACTTGAAAGAGGTCTTTTGCAGCAGATTTGCCCAATGCAATACGTCAGCTGATGTCTTGACTGCTGCTTCCATTGGTGTTGATTGTAGAATCAAGTAATATGAAGTCCTTGACAATTCAATCTTTTCTCCATCTATTGTGAAGCTGTTTATTGGACAAGTTGTGAGGATTTTTGTTTTCTTTATATTGAGGTCTAATCCATACTGCAGACTGTAGTCTTTAATCTTCCTCAGTAAGTGCTTCCAGTCATCCTTACTTTCAGCAAACAAAGTTGTGTCATATGCGTATTGCAGGTTGTTAATGAGTCCTCCTCCAATGCTGATACCAAATTCTTCTTCATATAATCCAGCTTGTTGGAATATTTGCTCAGTGTACAAGTAGAATAAGTATGGTGAAAGGATAGAACCTTGACACACTCCCTTCTTGATTTTGAATCATGTAGTATTCCCTTGTTCTGTTAGAATGGCATCTACTGATCTAGGTACAGGTTCCTCATGAGTACAATCAAGTGTTCTGGAATTCCCATTCTTCTTAATATTATCCATAATTTGTTATGATCCACACAATTGAATGCTTTTGCATAGTTAATAAAACATAAGAAAACATCTTTCTGGTATTCTTTGCTTTGAGCCAAGATCCATCTGACATCAGCAAAGTTATCCTTCATTCCACACTGTCTTCTGAATCCAGTTTGCATTTCTGGAAGATCTCTGTCAAAATATAGCTGCAACCATTTTTGAATTATCTTCAGTAAGGTTTTATTTGTGTTTGATATTAATGATATTGTTCAATAATTTCCACATTATTTGGGATCACCTTTCTTTGGAATGGGTGCAAATGTGGATCTTTTCCAGTCAGTTGGCCAGGTAGTTGTGTTCCAAATCTCTTGGCATAGCTCAGTGAATGCCTTCAGCACAGCATCCATTTGTTGAAATATCTCAATGTGTATTCCATCAATTCCTGGAACTTTGTTCTTCACCAACTCCTTCAGTGAAGCTTTGACTTCTTCCTTCAGTACCATTGGCTCTTGATCATATGCCACCTCCTGAAATGGATGAACATCCACCAGTTCTTTTTGGTACAGTGACTTTGTGTATTCCTTCCATCTTCTTTTGATGTTTCCTGCATCATTCAATATTTTGCCCATAGAATCTTTCAGTATTGCAACTTGAGACTTACATTTTTTCCTCAGTTCTTTCAGCTTGAGAAATGCCAAGCATGTTCTTCCCTTTTGGTTTTCTA
>NW_006921762.1:832443-859445 GCF_000298275.1 Orycteropus afer afer
TTTTTTTTTTTTTTAATTTATGTGATGGATGACATTGATTGTTTCTCTAATGTTGAACCATCCTTGCATACCTGATATGAACATCATTTGGTCATAATGTATTATTTTTGTGATATATTGTTGGAGTCTACTGGCTAGGATTTTGTTGAAGATTTTTGCATTTATATTTATGAGAGATATTAGTCTGCAGTTTTCTTTTTTAGTGATATCTTTGCTTGGTTTTGGTATCAAAGTTATGCTTGCTTCATAAAATGAATTAGGTAGGATGGCATCCTTTTCTATGTTTTGGAATAGTTTGAGTAGGATTGATGTCAGTTCTTTTCTGAATTTTTGGTAGAATTTTCCAGTGAAACGAGGTGGGCCAGGACTTTTTTTTTCTTGGTAATTTTTTGATGACCTGTTCAATTTCTTCTTTTGTTATGGCTCTGTTCAATTTTTCCACCTCAGTCTGAGTTAGTTTAGGTAAGTAGTGTGTTTCTAGAAATCTATCTATTTCTTCCAGATTTTCAAATTTGTTGGAGTACAGTTCTTCACAGTATCCTGATATTATCCTTTTTATTTCAGTTGATTTTGTTGTGTTGTCACCCATTTTGTTCCTTATTTATGTTATTTGTATTCTGTACCTCTTTTTTTTTTTTAATTTACCAGTGGTTTGTCAATTTATTAATCTTTTCAAAAAACCAAATTCTAGTCTTGTTGATTTTTTTATATTGTCTTTCTATTTTCTGTTTCATTGATTTCTGCTCAGATCTGTATTATTTCTTTTCTTCTGGTGACTATTGGCTTTTCTTGCTATTCTTTTTATCCTTGTTAGAATGATTTTGGCTCTTTCTTCTTTTTTGGTGTGTGCATTTATTGCTATAAATTGGCCTCTGATCACATCTTTTGCTGTGTCTCAAAGATTTTGGTATGTTGCGTATTCTTTCTCATTTGGTTCAAGGAATTTTTGAATTTCATTCTTTATATCTTCTCTTACCCAATCGTTCTTAAAGAAGGTGTTGTTCAGTTTCCACGTGTTGGCTCTTTTTCCATTGATCTTCCTATTGTTGATTTCTAATAGGAAAGCATTGTGATCTGAGAAGATGCTTTGCAGTATTTCAATGTTTTTAAATTTATTAAGGCTTGCTTTATGGCCTAATATATGGTCTATCCTGGAGAATGTTTCATGTACACTGGAAAAGAATGTATATTGTGCTGTTGTTGGGTGAAGTGCTCTGTAGGTGTCTATAAGTTCAAGTTGGTGAATTGTATTGTTTAGTTCTTCTGGATCTTTGTTGAGTTTCTTTCCACATGTTCTATCTTTCTTTGAAAGTTGTGTATTAAAGTCTCCTACTGTGACTTGGAGTCATTTATTTGTCCTTTCAATTTTGTTAAAGTCTGATTTATGTATTTTGGGATGCTTTCATTGGGTCCATGGATATGTATTATGGTTATATCTTCTTGTTCAATCAATCCTTTAATCATTATATAAGTTATTCCTTGTCTCTAATGGTGGTTTTCATCTCAAAGTAAATTTTATCAGAAATTAATATCACCACTCCTGCTCTTTTTTGGTTGCCATTAGCTTGATATATCTTTTTCCAACTTTGATTTTCAGTTTATTTTTGTCTTTGTCCCTAAGGTGTGTCTCTTGTAGACAGCATATTGATGGGTTATGTTTTCTTATCCAGTTAGCAACCCTCTGTCTCTTGAGTGATGCATTCAATCCATTGACATTCAGTGTAATTATCAACAAGTCTTAATTGGTTGCTGTTATTTCGTTATGTGTTTTTTCATGGTGTTTCTGGTTTCTTGGTTTCATATAATTGTCTGTTCTGAGCTCATTATGTTTATGAATTGTGTTATTATTTCCTTTGGTACTATTGTTTTAGTATTTGCTAAATATTTGCACTTGTCCTCTTTTTTATTGTGATGTAAAAGTTTATCATTTTTCTTTGAGGTTACCCTGTGATTTACAATTTTCTTCCCAAGTTTAGAACAGTCTGTTCTGTCTTGCAATTAGCTTGACTTTCTCACCATTTAAAAGTTGTGTAACTACACTATTTTTTCCCTCTTTTTGGTTTGGAGTTGTCCTCAGTTGCCAATTGATGTCTTTGTTTCCCTGTTTACAATCTTGTAAGCTTATTTTTCTTTGTATATTTCTATACCTGTGTTGGTTTCTGGGTTATGTCATCTTGTGTATTAATGGTTGGTTGTTGTTCACTATTATTTGTTCTCTGTTCAAAGGGCTCCCTTTAGTATCTCTTGTAAGATTGGTCTGGTTTTAACAAATTCCCTTACTTTCTGTTTATCTGAAAATCTCCTAATTTCACCATCATAGTTGAAGGACAATTTTGCTGGGTACATAATTCTTGGTTGGAAATTTTTCTCTTTCATGGTTTTATATATAGCATCCCATTGCCTTATTGCCTGCATGGTTTCTGCTGAGAAATCAGAGCTTAGTCTTATTGGTTGCCCTTTGTAGGTAACTTTTCATTGTTCCTGTGCTGCTTTCAGGATTCTTTCTTTGTCTTTGGTTTTGATGAGTTTGATGATGATATGTCTTGGTGATTTTTTTTTGGTAGGTCTATCCTGTTTGGGGTTGATGGGACTTCCTGAATGGATATACTCTCATCTTTCATCATATCAGGGAAGTTTTCTTCCAAAAAATTTTGGACAATTTTCTCAGTGGTTTTCTTTTTCTCTTCCTGTTTTGGAATTCCAATTACATGTGGGTTATTTCTTTTGATGGTATCCCACATGAATCTTAAGCTTTCTTTCTTTAGTTTTGATCTTTTTTCTGATTGATTCATTTCCAAAGAAGTAGTCAAGTATTTGTCGTCAATCTTATTAATTCCATCTTCCATTGATTCGATTATACTCCTTTGCTCTTTCAATGTATTTTCTATTTCTGAAAATTTAGTATTAATCTTCTGGATTTTTATCTGTAGATTTTGTGTCATTTCTAATTTTTCATTTATTTTTTATTTTGTTCTTGTATTTTCTTCCAAAATTGTCCTAGGATTTTGTCTGTGTTTTCCTTAATTTTGTCAGTATTTTCCTTGATTGGTCTCTCAATCCTTTGAAGGTACCTAATTGTAATTATTTTGAATTCCTTATCAGAGAACTCCAATGCTGCTTCTTCCTCAGGGATGTGTTTTGGGTCTGTATCCTGCTCCCTTGTTTCTACCACTTTATCTTGCATCTTTGTGGACTGTGATGATCTGTTGTCTCCAAGACATTGTGACATTGTTGTATTTATATTCAATTGGTGATTGTATATTGGAGTGATTCACCCAAGATTTTCATTTATTTATTTATTTAGGATGTATCTGAGTAAGCAGGGTACTGTGTTCCTGTAGTCACTAGTTGGCAGCACTTATGCACTCACCACCTGTCTCCTGGTGGTTGTGATAGAGAATAAGAGTGGTTGCACATATCTCTCTTAACTGTTTGTGAAGAGCAGTTAAGGGTGACTCAGGCTCTTCTTAGTAGTCACTTATCATTGGCCAGTTGGTGGAGAAGGAAGTGGGGGCTCTCACTCAGTAAGTGGAGCTGCAGGAGGTGTGCATGTGGTTGAGTTTTATGGGCACAGATGCTGTCTCCCACTCAGACAAAAACAACAATTGAAAAACCATCAAAAAAAGTAAAAGCAAGCAGACAAAAACATACCACATGAACACATAGGAACAATCACCAAAAAGAGAAAAAAGAGAAAAGGCAATAAATGAGAGAAAATATTTAAAGAAAGGCTTTAAAAAGTCAAAAGAAATATGCATAGAAAAAGGTGAAAAAACAAATAAAAAGAAAAGAAAAGAAAAAAGAAATGGTGATATCTGGGAAGTGGGCAATAAGAGAAAAGAGTTAGAATAGGAGAATAATGAAGAAGAAAATGTGAAAAATGCAAAAAGAAAAACAAGGAATCAAGAGAACTATGAGAAAGAAAAAAAAGGGAACCAGGAACAGGGAAGAGAGAAAAAATGAAAAGTAGGACCTTTCTAGTCCTTTGTGCCTGAATGTCTTTGCAGTCCCTGGCAAGTGGAGCCTGTTCTTAGGTCCCCGGAATCTGAGAGAACACTGTTGCTTTAAATATCCAAAATGGTCAAACTGCTTGTAAATGTTCAAAATGGCTGTACCCTCCAGGCAGCCAAAAGTTCATACCTCAGCCTGTCTCCCTATTTGCTGCTTCCCCTTTTATTTACCAGCCACCAGTGCAGTCTTCCATTCAGCCCTTGGCTAGCAGAGTCGATCTTTAGGTTAATTCTTAGGTCCTAATGACCCTTGGGGCGCTCTGGTGGAGTAGTGCCTAAGGTATTTGACTGCTAACCAGAAGGCTGGTGGTTCAAACCCACCAGCCACTCCTCGGAAGGAAGGTTGGGCAATCCACTTCTGTCGGAATACTGCCTCGGAAGCCCAAGAAGGGTTTGCTACACGGCAGTGAGTTCGGTTTTTGGTTTCATGACCCTTGACAATACCCAAGCTGTCCATGCGGTCAGGATCACTGACAGACCACAGCTCCATATGTCTCCATTTTTGGTGTTTTCATGGAGGTTCTTCTACTTGTTGGAGTTTAGTCCACTTCTGTATACTTCCTTTCGAAGCTCAGGCCTCCAGGATTATCTTTTGTATAATTGTGTTATAACAATTCTGTGCTAATTGTTTCCCCTTTTCTTTGTTGAAGAGGGTCTGTGGAGTTTTTCTGCATATTCCACCATCTTCCAAACATCAAAATTATGTACCTGTTTCCTCTCCACACTTCCACAGTAGTTAAAAGTAGGAGACCTTACTTCTCCCAGTCCCTGATGCATGGCTGCAGATTTGGGACTTGTTTTCCCTTTTTAAGACCTGGGTGTTCATTCAAGGGTCCAGAAAAGGATAGTCAATGGGGATGGGGAAGGAGCATGCACTAGCATCTTTCTCTGCCTCTTCAAAGACAGCCACTTATACAATGATATGTTTAGAAATCAGGGCCCTTAGACTCTCACTGGGGTGTTGAGACTAACACAGATGAAGAATTTATCTATCTGAGTCATTCATTCCATGAAATACTGAACCAGGCACTCGGAAACACACAACTGAACAAGAAGCAATCTTTGTCTTCAAGGAGTACCCAAGTAATTGGGGGGCAAAGTGTGCAAGGAAATCATTACAATAGAGTGTAGTATTTGTGATGAACACCCCAACTGTGCCTGGATCATAGCTTCTAGGAAGATTTCATAGGTGTAGTGAGTTTTTAGTTTAATTTTGAAGGATGAAATGGGTTTTGTTAGCAGCAAAGGTGGGGAGTAATCCAGAGGCAGAAACAACTTACACAAAATTGTGAACACATGTTGACTGGCAGAACTGATGAGAAAAACGGGAGAAAAATGGGAGAAAATGAAATGGGAAAATAATATGTAAAGGACTTGCAAGAGCAAGAACTGAAGGATTTTAGGCTGAAAAAGAGCAAAGTTTGTATTTTAAAAAGAAAATTGAGAAAACGGGGTGGCATATGAGTGGTGAGGCTGAAGATAGAGAGCAGTACAGACGTTATTAAAATCAACCTATCAAGAGGCGGTGAGGATGATGAGGTTTGGAGGGAGAGAAGGGGACAGATGGGAAAGATGTTCAGGAAATAGAACCCACAGGGCTTGGCCACTCCTTTGAAGTTGTGAAGTGAGAGAGCGTGGGGCTATGGAGCTTCAGTTGGGATGATGGATATCCTGAGCAGCAAAGCCTTAGAGGGGAGACCACATGACACATTGAGGGACTGTATTGGGAACATTGTAGCAGGAGGAAGGGACTGGAGGCAAAACTGGGAGAGAGGTGACAGCCAGACCTTGGAGGGTTTGACAGGCCTGGGTGAGGAGTGTAATGTTCATTCTGAGACCTAAGAAACACTGGTGGGTTTGAAGTAGGATAAAAATGTGAATGGATTTGTGCTTCTGAAATATCATGCAATTTATAGGCAATGATGGATGGGACTGCCCAGGAAGAGGCAGTGAAGAAGAGGGTCAAGGACTGAACCTTGTATAACACTCTCATCTGAGGTGTAACATGGGAAACTTGGAAGAGAGAAACAATGAAAAAAACTACTAAATTCTAAAGTGAGTGGTTCTGAAAAAGGGAGGGGAACATGGGCTGGGTCAGGCAGCCAAGGAGACAGAGGAAGGTTGGAGTAAATTATTTAACTCAGGATGCCATGAGACTTTAGAATTGGCCATCCATGTGGGTTGCTTTGCCTGTGGGATGATGGGAAAGTTTTAACTGCAGTATTGCACTATTGGTCACTGGCTGGGGAAGAATTTGAATGTTTCCCAGAAAGCTTATGTGGGTCTTTTGCAGAGGCCACAGGGTGGCCTTTCAGTGGTCCCTCTCAATCCTCAGGACCAACACTGATAGATTTGCTGTCCTGAATTTTGTCCCTGGCAAGATTTTACAAAGGAAGACCAATGGTGAGAACAAGGTAATTCTAGCTTCTCTTAAACAGAGAGGTGATTGAGTCAAGGGACAGAGTTGGGGCCATAGGAAGAGCTGGCACCCCTGTCACATAGGGCTTTATTTCTCCAGATAGAGGTTATCCCTAAGGTGTATGTGTTCTAACCTCATTTGCTTCCTATTGTCCTTGTCCAGTGGGTCACTGCACCTCCCCTGGCTACTACGTACCAGACTATGATGTAATGGACTATGCTTATTCGTAATGGCTCCTTAAAATTCTGGTCCCATCTCAGCACTCCTTGGAAGGAAGATTGAGCAATCTACTTCTGTAGTGATACTGCCTCAGAAACCCAAGGAAGGGTCATTATGAATCAGATCCAACATGACAGCAGTGAGTGTGTGTGTGTATGTGTGTGTAATCTTTAAGCTCCACATAGTCAAATGCCATTGCATAGTCAATAAAACACAGGTAAACATCTTTTGGTGTTCTTTGCTTTTCTGCCAAAATCCATATGACATCCCTCATTCCTGTGACTTTGTTGGATCATAACAAATTATGGATAACATTGTGAAGAATGGGAATTCCAGAGCACTTAATTGTGCTCATGAAAAAACTGTACATAGACCAAGATGCTGTAGTCAAACAGAACAACGGGATACTGCATGGTTTAAAATCAGGAGGGGTGTACATCAGGGTTGTATCCTTTCACCATCCTTAATCTGTATGCTGAGCAAATAATCCGAGAAGCTGGACTATATGAGGAAGAAGGTAGCATCAGGATTGGAAGAAGACTCATTAATAACCTATGATGTGCAGACAACACAGTTGTTGAAAGTGAAGATGACTTGAAGCACTTATGATGAAAATCAAAAACTACAGTCTGCAGTATGGATTGCACCTCAATATAAAGAAAATGAAAATCCTCACAACTGGAGCAATAAGTAACAACACAATAAACAGAGAAAAGATTGAAGTTGTCAGAGATTTAATTTTACCTGGATCCACAATCAACACCCATGGAAGCAGCAGTCAAGAAATCAGACATCATATTGCACTGGGCAAATGTACTGCAAAAGACCTCTTTAAAATGTTAAGAAGCAAAGATGTCACTTTGAAGAGTAAGGTGCACCTAACCCAAGTCATGGTATTTTCAATTGCCTCATATGCATGTGAATGCTTGACAGTGAATAAGGACCACCAAATAAGAGTTGATGACTTTGAATTGTGGTATTGGTGAACAATACTGGAAATTACTGTCAGAAGAATGAACAAATCTTCCTGGAAAAAGTGAAGCTGGAGAGGAACAAAACTCAAAATCATTTGGAAAAAAAAGGGGGGGGGCAAGTTTGCTGGTCTGATAGAGCCTGGTGGAACCACTGAGATTATGGCCCCTAGGTGTCCCTCAGGTCTGGAATTGAACCCACACCTGTGGCTTCCAGCCAAACAAAAGACAGGCATATGAGTTGAATATTTACATGAGGTAGATACACTCCTTGGAGAGAACAAGAAGGGAAAAAGAAGGGCTGTGTATGCACAGAGAGACAGCTCAGGGGGCAGGAGTGCATGGAGGGATGGACACAGGGAAGAGATAACTATGGGGAGGGAGTGGAAGGAGAGCCTTTGCATTGGGGTAAATTGTAGTCAATGTCATGAGACAAAGTGTATGAGAACTGCTGTATGGAAAGTGAACTTGTTCTGTAAATTTACACCCAAATCACAATTAAAAAAAAAAAAAAAAGTGCAGCTGGAATGCTTCTTGGAAGATAGAGTGGTCAGACTTAGTCTCATCTACTTTGGCCATGTTGTAAGAAGGGACTATTCCCTGCAGAAGGATATCATGCTTGGTTAAGTAGAGGATCAGCAGAAAAGGGGACAGCCCTCAACAAAATTGACACACTGGCTGCAATGATGGGTTCAAGTATAGCAAGGATTGTGAGGATGGAGCATGACTGGGCAGTGTTTCATTATGTTGTGCATGAGGTCATTATGAGTTGGAACCATCTCAGCGGCACCTAACAACAACAACAAGAACAATCTTAGCTCCATGGAGGATGAGATACAGAATAGGTAAACTTAGATCAAAGGATAAAGAGTGAGCTGAAGGAGTTCTACATCTGGAGCCTTGGGTGGTAGGATCAGCTCCAAGACCCTGGAAACAGGGGTAGAAATGGAGCTTATTCCCCATCAGGTTCATTTCTAATTAATCATTTGAAAACTGACAAGTGTTTATTATTTATCAGACAATGTAATAAAAGATAGGATATACAGAGATGACTAAGATCGTCCTTTTCATGAGTTAATGGGGAGAAAGACAAGGCAACAGATACAGAAGGGGGTGACACATCCTAAGATGAGGTGTTAGGGATAACTGTGGGAATACCCAAATGAGAATAAAGTTTCCAGGAGTACTTCCTGATAGAGCTGATGATTCAGCTGAGTTTTAAAGAATGAATGGCAATTTGATAGCTGAGGAAAGAAGTGATGACAGAAGTAATCACAAATAAGAAATAGGAATCTTTGGTGTGGCTTAAGCCAAGAGTGTGCAGTGGGAGTGGGAGGGGATGATGCTGGAGAGGTGGCAAAGGACGCCTAGTAGACCTTCTGTCCCAAGATATAGAATTTGAATTGCTTTCTGAAAGCCATAGGGAGACATTAGAAGATTTTACCAAAAGAAACAACAACAACAACAAAACAAGCCAAGCTCACTGCTGTCAAGTAGGATTCAACTCACAGGGACCCCATCTTGGGTTTCTGAGGTGGTATCACTATGGAAGTAGATTGTCCAATCTTCCTTCTGAGGAATGGCTAGTGTGTTTGGACCACCAGCCTTCTGGTTAGCAATCCAATGCCTTAGGCAGTATGCCACCAGAGATTTTAAGCAAGATATAAAGACTTTCTGCCATTACTTGGGAGTTTAAATTGTTGCCATGGCTATCCAAATGCTTGAGGATCTTAGTTTTGAGGGCCAGTATAGACGTTGTCCCACCCAAGAGTGTCCTCAAATCCTCAAGTAGATTTTGGCCAGTCTACCATGGCAACCCCACAGATATAAATGAACCATATTTGAATTAGTAACAGATACTCCCTTGACTTTCAGTGTAGGTACCTCAATATACAATGAAGGCAAAAAAACTACTTGGGATACACACAAATATTACTATCATCATCATTGTCATTATTGTCATCATTGTCAAATCGTTATCAGAGTCATCATGAAGTATGTTGTTGTTGTTATGTGCTGTTCAGTTAATTCTTTCTCAGTCACTCCATGTCACAGACTAGAACAAACCCATAGGGTTTTCTAGACTATAATCTTTACTGGAGCAGATCACTGAGCAGATATCTCCAGGTCTTCCTCCTATAGGGCCATGGGTTTTTTGGACCACCAATCTTTTGATTTGCAGTCAAGCACTTAAATGTTTGCTACCAGGCTTCATAAGCTAACATGAATTGAGCCCTTAGCAATAGCAACAACAAAAACAATTATCTATTCTCAATTAAGGAGTCCTACTGGCACAGTAGGAGCTCTGGTAGCATAGTGGCTAAGGCACTTGACTGCTAACCAGAAGGCTGGCAGTTCAAACCCACCAGCCACTCCTCGGAAGGAAGGTAGGGCAATCTACTTCTGTAGTGATACTGCCTCGGAAACCCAAGGAGGGGTCGTTATGAGTTGAGACTGACTCGATGGCACATAACAACTGGCACAGTGGTTAAAACACTCTGTTGTAACTAAATGGTGGGCAGTTTGAACACACCAACTGCTCCACAGGAGAAAGATGTAGCTCTTATAAAGATTACAGCCTTGGAAATCCTATGGGGCAATTCTACCCTTTCCTTTAGGGTAGCTATGAGTTAGTATTGACTTGACAGCAATGAGGTTTTGTTTGTTTGTTTAATCTATGTTAGGTGTGGTTCTAAGTGCTTTGCACAATTCTCTTATTTAGTCTACTAAATCACACTTAAAAAACAAAACAAAAATAGTTTCCATTGAGTCCACTCTAACTTACGGTGACCTCAATGCAAAGTAGAACTAAACTCCATAGGGGTTTCAGTGGCTGGTTTTTTTGGAAATGGATGAACAACCAGCCCTTTCTTCTGAGGCACATCTGGGTGGATGTAAACCTCCTCCCTTTCAGTTAGTAGCTGAGGGTGTTAGCTGTTCGCACCACCCAGTGACTCCTCAGTCCCACTAGGTAATCTTATTCCCATACGCCAAAGAGAAATAATAAAGACAAACAAACAAAAAAACCACATACACTTTTTCCTCACTCATTCACTTGGTTTTTCACATTTGTGAAGATCCTAGTCTGCAACACTAGTGATTCCACACTATTTAGCAGTGCTATTTAACTTTGAGTTTAACCACTTATGACAGAGAAGAGGACAACAGAAGCCAAACCAAACCAAAACCGAGAGAGCGGTTTGAGGTTTTTAAGTATCTTCAATTACTGAAAAGAAAATGCACTGGAGAAGGAAGCAGCGGTGCCATTATGAGAGAGTAGGGTAGAGGGGCACAGTTCACACTGATTGACAGTCAGCAGAGAGGTGACACCAAAATGACTGTCTATAAAATTTTTGTTCAGTGTTTCAGCAGAACTTTACTATTTTTTATACAATTATCTCTGTAGTTAGTTGTAACAACAAAACCATTTTCATAAGCCCAACTTACATGTATCGACATACCTACAAAGCTAACACTCTATGCTAATTGACTTTCTGCACCTTCTTATGCTCTCCAGTCAAAGCTGTCATTTACCCAACTGCAATGATGTTTCATGTGGTTTCATCTGCACATGCCGCAAGCAAGCATACACTGTTGTTTTCGTTGCTGTTGTGTTTTTATAGGTGCTGAGTTTTTCAAAGTTTTAGCTGTTTTACCTACAATATTGTGGTAATTAGTATTTCTGAGCTTATATCAATAACTTTTTTGAGAATGAAATAGTAATTAAGGAAAAAGATGGAGAAAAACAAAACAAAAAAAGCCTTCCACTCAGTTACTAATAATGTAATTCAGTTTAGAAAGATTTTATGAAACAATTTTGTGGCCAGTGTTCACATAATCTAAGAAATATTAAATTTAAGCAATTTACAACTTATTTATCACATGTTATTATATGATTAAAATTGATAATAAACATTACTAAGGATTCTATATGGTCTGGTATGGCAGGAGGTCCAAAGATTAGTGACACCATGAGTTACTGCACTGGGTGACACCAACACTTATGACATCACTAGATGGTAGTAATAATAACTAAACTAAAAAACTCACTGCCATTGAGTTTTTTAGTTTACTTATTAACTGACTCATAGCAACCCCTCCTTGGGTATCTGAGGCGATATCACTGAGGAAGTAGATTGCCCAACCTTCCTTCCAAGGAGTGGCCAGTGGGTTTGAACCGCCAGCCTTCTGGTTAGCAGTCAAATGCCTTAGGTGCTGTGCCACCAGAGCTCCTAGTAATAATAACTATAAACCCAAAACACAAACTCTCTGCTGTTGATTTTCACTCATCATGACCCTGTAGGACTGAGTAGAACTGCCCTATAGGGTTTCCAAGGGTATAAATATTCACGGAAGCAGAATGCCACATCTTTCTCCAGAGGAGCGGCTGCTGGGTTAGAGCTGCGACGTTTCAGATAGCAGCCTAGTGCTTTAACCACTGTGCCACTAGTGCTCTTTAATAATAACTATAACTAGTGTTTATTGAGAAAGTCTACTAGGGAGTTTTATGACCTGTGTTATTTCTGTTCCTCATAATTCTGAAAAATTCCTATTTTCAGATGTAGACACTAAAAGTCCAGGATTAAGGGGCTTGTATAAAGGAGCACAGTAGATGGTAGAGGCAAGAGACAGACTCTGGTCAGTCCACTCTAAAGCCCTTGATCAGGGTATCTGCCCAGGTTGGGCTGCACTAGGGAGAGTGTGAGATGCTCATGGGAGTATTATTCAGACAGTGGATTCCTGGTGATAGCATTCTGTCTCTTTGCTCATAGCGTGCTCTTTCCAGGAAGCCTTAGAATATTCAACCTGAGTTCTACAGACTCATTTGAGCACTTCCTCCAACTGCTCCCAGTTAGGAAGTTAAGGAAGTGAGGAGCTTCTCCCAAGGGAGTGGCCTTTGAGGTGAATGAACAGAGACAGTGGCCAGCTGGGGTTTGGATCCTGTGGGGTAGTGTATGTCAAGGGCAGTCCATGCCCAGCTCCCCTCTTGATTACTGTTATGGATTGAATTGTGGTCCTGCAAAAATTTATATTGAAATCCTAACCCCTGTACTTGTAAAGAAGGTGCTCTGGTGATGTAGTGCTTAAGGCATTTGCTAACCAGAAAGTTGGCAGTTCCAACTCACCAGCTACTCTGTGGAAGGAAGATAGGGCAGTCTGCTTCCATAAAGATTTACTGCCTTGGAAACCCATTGGGAGTCACTATGAGTCAGAACCTACTTGATGGCAGTGGGGTTTTTTTTGGTACCTCTAAATATGACCCTATTTGGAAATAGGGTGTTTCTTTTGGTATGCTAATGATTTCATACTGGAGTATGGTGGGTCTGGCTTCTACAAGTGTGTTGTTGTTGTTGTTTGCCATCCAGTCGGACCCAACTCATAGTGACCCCTCCTTGGGTTTCCGAGGCAGTATCACTACGGAAGTAGATTGCCCAATCTTATAATATATCTCTGTTCTTTAACTACATCCATATATTTATTTATTTATTTATATGGGAGCCGTAACAAACTAAGACAATTGCCTCCTTTATACCATGTTGTTGTTTTGTGCTGTCCAGTCGGTCCAGACTCATAGCGACCCCTCCTTGGATTTCTGAGGCGGTATTACTATGGAAGTAGATTGCACAACCTTACTTCCGAGGAGTGACTGGTGGGTTTGAACCTCCAGCCTTCTGGTTAGCAGTCAAGTGCCTTAGGTACTATGCTACCAGAGCTCCATGGTCAGGCATTTTTGCTTGTTTGCTCTTTTTTTTTTTTTTTAAATCTCTTCTATCCATTCCCCTCAATATACATTCCTAGGCCTGCTCATGATTGTTAGCTTTTTAATCTCATGATATTTTTCCCATTTACAGATGGGACAACGGAAAGGTTATTGCTGCTCACAAAGTTATGTAGTTGACGAACTGGGAGGGAGCATAAAACAGGAGCTAGATATGGGAGGGAAAAGGACATTTTCACTGCTTCCACATTTCCATATTTTTCTGTATTGCCTTTTCTTCCCTCCTCACTTGACACCCATGCCTGAAGAAAATTACCCCTTTGTTCCCTTCTGAGGCTTTATTACATTCTCTCTGTAAACTGTGCCCTTGGTAATGCCTTGGTAATGTACAAATCAACTCTTGCTCCTCTATCTTATCTTATGGTGCTACAATTGGAAGGCACTATTTTTAGTGGATTTAGTCATGTTATTGTGCGTTAATGCAGCACCCATCCTCTGGATAAGACGTAACATTAAGGTCCTAACTGCAGTTCCATGCTAAAATCTCACCAGGTACTATTTTCAAGGGCAAGTGGGTGCTTTGAACATTCAAGCAACATTACAGAGTGCACTCTACGTTCCAGGATCTGGGCTCAGAGTTGGTGATAAAGAGATAAATGTGATACATTTGCCTTCCTCAATGAATTTATAGAAAGATACACAGATTATTTCTATAAATTGTGGCAAAGTCCTCTTCTTAGAGATATCAAATCACATGGCTGTGGATACAGGTGCATTGCAGAGTATAGCTGTGGACTCTGAATTTTTAGCTTGTATTCTGGGTGATTTTTATTATTATTAAAGTTTGAGAAACACTGTTTAAATAGCTATGAAGGTATTGTCACTCAATTCTAACTATCTTTTATGTTAGAATCACATGTATGTCCTTCATTTGAGATCATGAAACTTCAGGCTCCAAAGTAATTCCCAAATGTAAAATTAGTGCTAGTCTTCACTTAGGAATCGGTGGACAGTGCAAACAGTTAACATTTGGGAGTTGCAGGCCACCCAGAGGCACCTCAGAAGAAAAGCCTGATGATCTATGTCCTAAAATCAACCACTGGAAACCTTATCAAATCAGTTCTCCTGTGACAATACAAGGGGTTGCCTTGGATCACAATCAATGCGTTACTCATCACTTCATGTTTAGTATGTTCCAGGTACTGAGTAACATTTTTTAAAATTCCATCTTAACTAATTCTACCAACAAGTTCATGACATATATAATATTACCCATTTTACAGATGATGGTTAATAACCTTAAATAACTTGCTAGTAAATATTCCCGACTTAAGACCCTCTGTAACCTTGACCAAAGCACCTGTCTTCCTAGGATCTCAGTCTCTCCACTGCAGCTCCAGGATAATCACCCACATCTCTCTCCTTCTCCAAGGCCTTCTGAGAGGATGCACCAATTAGCCTAGTGATTGCCTGTGTGGTGGAGAAAGAGCAGAGACAAGCACATCAGGCAAGGGCTTGGTGTGTGACAGCAGCGTGCTGGAAGAAAATGCCCAAAGTAGCCCTAGCAAGGATCTCCATTGACCCTCAGCTTCCTGTGTGCCTGCCTTTCACAACCTTGTTTATTGTCTTTCCTGTTTCTGTGTTTACATTCCATCTTGTAATTAAGCAATCAGCTTTTTCTCAGTGATTATTCATGGTCTCAGTTGGCAAAAGTCACTTGATTTTTGGCTTGATGGCTTCTCTTCAGAATGTCACCCAGTGCATGTGCTAATCACCCAGAAACCCTGCTGCCCTGCTTGGCATGCTTGCTCTGGAACCAGGCCAGGCAATGTGCCCTCAGTTGTAGCTGCCCCACCTGGCCTAGCCAGGCGACTGGCACCTGAAGTTTCTCCACAGGAGAAAAGCTTCATAGATGTAGTCCACAACTGCCCATGACCATTGGCAGATTAGGAAAACTGCCTCACATTCACATCCCATGGTAAAAGCACTGCTTAACCCCTGAATAAGGACCGAAGCCCTTTTGGGAGAAGTCCTACAGGTCACGCTCTCACTGGTGTGTCCTTGCAGAACTTGCTCTGTTATTACCAGAGACATTTTAAATGGCACCACACAAAGCACTGGAGAATACCTGGTGCCAAGTGAGGGCACTGCAGCCTCTGAGAGTAGACTTAATCAGAGCTGTCCACCCTTGACATTTATGTGGCAGCTGAACAAACAGTCTGAAAGCTCACAGCCTGAAGTTTCTCACCTGCTTACTAAATAACTGCAAGGTAGACTTATTATTATTATTATTATTTTAAAATACATACATACACACGCACACACATACACACAGATTATTTCTACAAATTGTGGCAAAGTCCTCTTCTTAGAGATATCGAATCACATGGCTGTGGGTAGTATATACATATATACTGAAAGTTTATAGTGTGAAAATATTATCATTGTGCATTCTTTGTTCTTGGCTCTCTCTCTCTTTTCTCACTCCTCCCTCTTATCTCTACATTTCATCCCCCTCTTTGTTAGTGCAGTCAGCTTCCATCTCTGAGCTTTCTCTTCCTTCCTCCCTCCTTTTTAATCATGCTTTGGCAATCCTTCGATCCTTGTGTAATCTGTGCAGGAGTTCAATTTGATTTCCTTGTCATTCACATGAGAGCATGCGCTATGATAAAAGAAAAATGTCAGAAACAACCGAGGTATCTCTGGCCTCAATACCTCATGATTCATTGCCTAGGCTTTTGTAAGCTCCTTGAGGGCACAATTTATTTCTTATTATGCTTTATACCTCCTTCCTCTCTTACCCTGTCACTGGCATTTCATACATATGCATTTCATTTACAAAAGAGTGGATGCAGAAACAAATGGGAGCTCAGGTTCCGTGTGATTTGGAGTCACCATTTGTCATCTCTAGAGAGGATGATCAGACTGAACCTCCAAGCAATTCATGGGGCCCTTATGTCTGAGGTTTGCTGGGTGATGAGTGAAGACAATGGTGATGGGAGTGTGACACTTGACTGCTTGATGCAGGGCTCCTCCCTGTAGCTCACAAGAACACATGCTACCACCCAATGACATCTTCTGCTGGGGTCTCTGATCCACCTTCAGCAAGCCCCTGTCCCACCCACTAGTCTGATCCTATCCCCCGATGGCAGAGGAGGAGGAAATGAGGAAAGGACAAGGTCAAGAATAGTACAAGGTGGGTATGAATGAGCGAGAATGCCTCTTAGAAGAGGACATAGTACATGAGGTCAGAGGGAAAAGTGCAGAAATTTGTCTATTCAGTTAATGCTTATTGAACATCAACTATTTCCCAGGCAAGTGTTCAGTGTTGGGGATACAATGGAGGCAGAAAAACTCATCGTGTTCCTTGTCACTAACGAAGTTTCTAATATAGAACAGTGCTGCTCAGATGTTAATGAGCACACAGATCACCTGGGGTTCTTGTACAATGTGGGTTCTGCTTCAGTAGGTCTTGATGGCTTGAGATATTGCATCTTTAACAAGCTCCTCAGAGGTGTTGATGCTGCTGGTCCATGGGCCACACATCAAGTAAAAAGATCAGGAGGAGAAGGTGAGAATTCTGAAAGGGGTGCAAATGCTGGAGGGAGGGAGCAAATCCAAACTGGGTCAGCAGCCAAATTGGAAAAGAGCATGAAATGAAAAGAAGGATAATTGTTTGAGGAATCAAAGAAGTGTTAGATGGAGGGGTTCGGGAAAAACAGAGACTGACAGAGAAAGGAAAATAGAAGAAAAGATTGGCGGTATAGCAGGCCAATAGGTGGAATGTATGGATCATAGAGAGGAAGGGTCCTGCCTGAAACAGCTCTTGCTCTAGAAACAGACTCACCATGGGAGGCAGGCCAGGACTGACAATGCCTTTAGCTGGGGCCAGATGAACTAGGAGGATAGGAATGGTGAGGCCTTACTAAACCAGAAACCAAACCAAACTCACTGTCATGGAGTTGATTTCCACTCATAGTGACTCCTATTGGGTTTCCAAGGCTGTAAATCTTTGTGGAAGCAGGTTGTTTCACCTTTCTTCCATGGAGTGGCTGGTGAGTTAGAACCATTGACTTTTTGGTTAGCAGCCAAATGTCTTAACCACTACATCACCAGGCCCTACTAGAATGATAAAAATGGGAAGGTCCTGGGCCCATCTGGTCCTGTCATATCAAAAGAATAAGGGGAGAGAAAGAAGGTAAGTGATTCAATAATGCTTAGCTGAAGTGCAGTGAGTGCATGGGGAAAAGCCAGCATGGATCAGCAAGAAGGATCAATTACAGAGAAAAATGATGTGTTCTATTTTCAAGGAGTTGCTATAATGCACATTAGGTGAACAGAGGCTAACTAGTTCTTAATGAACTTCCTTAGATAAAGAGATGAAAGTTGTTTGTAGTCAACCTGATAATGTACTTGTATTATGTAAATGGACATTTTCAAGATGGCTAAGAGTATTTGAAAACAAATGTTTCTTATATTACTTAAATGTTCTTCCTGTGCTTAAAACCATGGATCAGTGATGTCTGAATGAATGAGGCACTCTTGTTTCCATCTTCATCACTACCATCTCTTTGAGTGAGGTAGTTGAGCCAATAACAGTTCCAGGAAATGGATGAGCCAGGGATCTGTTCCCTCCAGCATCTCCCTTTCCCATTCCCTCTCTTCTCCTGCCTTGACATTTAGTGGAGCTCTGGTAGCATAGTGGCAAAGTCACTTGCCTGCTAACCAGATGGCTGGCGGTTCAAACCCACCAGCCACTCCTCGGAAGGAAGGTTGGGCAATCCTACTTCCATAGTGATACTGCCTCGGAAACCCAAGGAGGGGTCGCTATGAGTCGGGGCTGACTCGACGGCACATAACAACAACAACAACAAGAACCAATAATAACACAGTAATAAGATGTGGTGTCCTGTGCCTGGCTCTCAATAATCTTAAAAGTCTATACAACAAAGTGTAGGGTCAGTGGCTCAGGGGCTCTGTCACCTGAACTCTGTTACTGTTGAGAAAGTACACCCAATCTTCACCTATCAATATGGTTAGATTCCAAAGACCAGGTTGTTGTGTGAAAATCAGTGTTATGAGAAAATGGAGGATGACTATATCAGATCACAAAATGGAGATTGACTACATCATTACATAAGTTCAAAATTACATTATTACATAACTGCCAAATTACATCATCACATAATTGCCAAATTTCATCATTACGTAACTGCCAAAACAGTTGGAATCATGGTCTAACCAAAGTGACACAAAACCTTAACCATCCAAAAGTCTTAACCACTACATCACCAGGCCCTACTAAATGATAGAAATGATAGTAACGGTCAGCGTTACTCTCTCCTCACATCTCAGTGTTCTTTACAACCAGGCATACATTGTTAATGTGCAAAGTAAGTAGTTGGATAGTAGATTTTTTATTTTTGTCATACATGCAAAGTGTTGGATAACAAGATAGTCATTTAGTGAGGAGTAGGTGTGCATCATTGAGATGGAGAAAGAAAATTCTATCTGCTAATGTTTCAGATTGACCACGCCTGCCTTCCTAGAGCCCTTTACCCTTTTTCTCTCTCACCCTACAGGTGGATTTTCTCTGGGTATCTGGATCTCATCAGTACATGACACAGTTGTCACTAGAGAAAGAACAGCAGCAGGAAGGAAAAATGTCAGGGGTTTACTGTGCTGACAGTAAGGCACATGACCACTTCAGAAAGAAAAAAATAAACCAAAAATTCACTGCCACTGATTCTATTCCAACTCACAGCAACCTTTTAGGACAGAGTAGAATTGCTCCATAGGTTTCCAAGGCTGTAAATCTTTACAGAAGCAGACTGCCTCATCTTTCTCCCATGGTGTGCCTGGTGGGTTCAAACTGCCAACCTTTTGGTTAGCAGCCAAATGCTTTAACCACTGTGCAACCAGAGTTCCTTATGATCACTTCAGTGGGTACTAAAATAGGCCTCATCATAGAGAAGAAAGAAAGTGGGCCAGGTTTTTTCTGTTTCCTAAGAGAGACACTTGAAACATGGTGGAGGTAGGCTAGATGTGAAGGACTATTGGGGACTGTTATTGATCTTGAGACCATCCTAGATGTTTTGAAAGACAAGATACATTATCATGTCACTTGGGATATCGAAATGTGGTCCCATGTAGAGACCACTTGAGATTTTTTTTTTTCTGAAGCTGGATTTTTTTTTCCCCCCAAATTTTATCATTTGGGAATGGCCATGGATTCTTCTCCAGGTGCAGGACTGACAAGATCCAAAATTTCCAGTCTAGAGGCTTGGCCTTGTGTTTTGGCTTCCGTATGTGAGGAAGTGTTGTGTGGTCCTCAGTAGTAGGGTATCCGGTCCTAAGTGCAGCCCTGATAAGTCTTTACTGTTAAGGTGGGGACACAAGTCCCATCAGTGGGTTCTCTGGGTTCAGGTACCAGATGGCTATTGCAGACAACACTCTTCATAATTGCTATTGACTTCAGTCCTTCTCCTATGGGACCCAGGATCAGAGTCAACCAATAAGCATGATTCCATTTCCCCGTAAGCAAGTGTCTGAGCCACGAACCATGGGGACCACGGAGATTTTGTTTTTATGTAAGCAGCTCAAGGAATATTCAAGCTACCTGAAGAAACATGACATACCCACTAATAGACAAAAATGTAACCTGCTAGCACCACATGAGGGTGAGGTGCTGTCAGCTGAGTTGAATCTGGTTCAGGCATGAAGAACGTGGACTGCCTTTGAGATAATCACAATCCACTTGTATAAATCATCTGTCAGTTTGGGACCTCTATGCTTGAGAATTAGATAAAATTATTTTGAACAAGCTCCCAATTCCCTGACTATGGAAGTTCAAAGCCTTACTCTAGATATTTTCCAATCACTGAACCAGTAAATGGCTAGACTTTTGGCAAGGTGAAACACATTCTTCTGGCTTCCTTTGAATTCAGCTTTCTTGACAGCTATTTATGACTTCTTTCTATGTTGAACCTAATGTGGAACCCCACCCTCCACCCCAACTTCCCTCCAAATCACTTTCAATAAGTACTGTGAGTTCAATATATTATGTTGAAGACCCCAAGAAAGACACCATCAAGCAGGACATAGACTTCTGCCATCTCATGGGCTTCCTCTTTCTCCCTCCTCTCCCCAAATCTACTTCTCACTCTCTTCCTCTGAGGGCTCCAAAGTTCCTCCTCACGTTTCTATTTTTCTGAGCTTTTTCCCATGTCCTCAGCAGTGTGGTAACATCTGATTTCCAGAACATAGAGAGAACAGGTCTCATGCCTCATAATCACTGATCAAAATATTTCCCAAAGAAAACTGCTCTCCTCTGAAGAGAAATTTGCCCTCCAGCAATTAAGGTACTATAAACTTCTTCAGTTTGTTACTTTATCATTGGATTGACTTTTTGCATATAAATAAACTGAGATTCAGTTAAGTGAAATAGATGCTATAGGGCTGTATGGTGTAGTGTAAAGATAACAAGTGTCGGGGACAGACAGAATTAGTTTGAATCCCAACTTGGCAGCTTACTAATTGGATGTCCTTGAGTAAATTGCTTAATATTTCTGAGCTTCAGTTTCTTCCTCTATAAAATTAAGGTACTAGTTCCTACCTAGTATATTATTGGGAAGATTCATTAGGATAATATATGTGAGAATGTCTAGTACAATGCTTGGCTTAGAAAGGCGGCTTACCACATGGTATATTTGGTCCAGGATCACATTCTGACTCTGGCTTCTCCACTGTATCAATCAGGGTTCAACCAGAGAAACAGAACCAGTAGTATTTATTGAGATATTTATGTAATCAATTGACTTATATAGTTGTGGGTGCTGGCTAGGCAAGTCAGAAATCCACAGGGCAGGGCATTAGGAAGGGCAGGCTGGGACTCTTAGGCATGGGCCAAAGCTACAGGCCACAGGTGGAATCTCTTCTTCTTCAGGGAAGCCCCAACTTCCCTGAAAGAGCTTAACCCCTTTCAAAGGACTGAATCAGGCCCACCCAGATTATCTAGAATAATCTCCCTTACTTAAAGTCAACTGATTATGGATTTTGATCACATCTACAAAACACCTTCACAGCAACATTTAGATTAGCATTTGATGGGACAACTGGAGGCTGTAGCTAAGCTGAGCTGATGTATAAAACTGACCATTGCCTCCACTAAAACACGGGCTTCTTAATGGCAGGGGCCATGATTCCATCTCTGCACTCAAAGGGCCTGGCATCAAACTGGCACAAGGGAAAGTGCTCAGTCACTATTTGTTGAATGAATGTATATCAGTGGAGGTCAGATGATAGAGTTCCTTGAGGGTCCTTCAAAGGAAATTGAATTTTATCCTATTACGTCATGGGGAGTCATTGCAGGATCCTGACTTGAGCAGGAGAATGGAAGGTTGCTCTTCTTTCTGCTGAAGCACTGCCAGCAAACAGCTTCTCTCTGAGAAAGACGAGTCTGATGCTTGTCCCCTGTGGGTGGATTGTTCCTACTTGGGGAGATGCTTCTCTTGAGTTCTCTCTAAAGGGTAGGGACTCCCTAGGGAACGTATTTCAGACAGGCTGCTAAATTTAGTCCTCTGCCTTTTTATAAAAGTAAAACCAAGCTATGATATTTTACCCTAAAATTATTCCAGGCTCTTCAAGAGAATGAGTCCCAAATGTGGCTAGAGTAGAGAGTCATTGAAGACCCTTCTCAAAAGTCAGCCTGGAGCCTCCTGTCTTGTGGCTACAGCTCTGAGGGCAAGGAGTTCGACTATCACCATTGGTGGTCAGATTGTGACTTGGACATGCCAGCCAGTTGGGGCATAGGCCCCGGATGATGAGTTGAAGCAAGAGCAGGCCTGCCTGGGGTCTTTGCCCTTGAGTTTACTCTCCTGGTGAAATTAGCCATGCTACCATAGACACTAGGAGCTCTGGTAGCATAGTGGCTAAAAGCACTTGACTGCTATCCAGAGGGCTGGCGGTTCAAACCCACCAGCCACTCCTCGGAAGGAAGGTTGGGCAATCCTACTTCCGTAGTGATACTGCCTTGGAAACCCAAGGAGGGGTCGCTATGAGTTGGGGCCGACTCGACGGCACATAACAACAACAACAACAACCATAGACACTAAGTAAGGGCTTTTCACATCTTTACTGGAAACATAGTAGAAGAGATCTAATTTATTCCTATAAACCTAATCACTTACACAACTTCAGTCAGCTATGCTGAAACCTATTCTGCATCAGAATAACAAAGCTGAAAAGAGTAAAGGATATGGTAGAAAATAAAGATTAAGTTAGTGCTGCTGGAAGGTAAAAGTATGTCAGCACAAGGCAAGCATCATGACCTTTATCTGGGAAGGGAGTAACATGATCAAACTTGATTTTATAGATACCTCTCCTTGTTGTGCAGAGGACAGTTTGAAAGGGAGCAAGATTGGAGACAGTCAGGAGTCAGTATTGCTGTCCAGGTGAAAAGTCATGTGGTTTTGACTGTTCCTCAGTGGGCCTTGGTTTCCTCATCTGTCGGTGGAGATGATGATAATCTAACTGCATGGCCTCATTGGAATCTAGTGGATCCAGGAATGTGTCTAGGGAAGATTCTATGCCTAAATAGGACAAATCCATGGCATGGGCTTCTGGGTAGGAGGCCCTGGTATGAGCAATGGTCAGAATTTGACCACTTTCAGTCTCATTCCCTGAAAACCCCTTTCCTGTCTTGCTCATGCTTGTGAGATGCTGCAACTAAAGGTAGGGTCATACAAGTAAAGCACCTGAATATTTCTAGATGCTCTTCATTTCCAGACAAGTGAAAGAAGGAGGAATCTGCTTTTACCGCTCTGCCGACTGTCAGCCCTGAAACTAAGACCACAGAATTCTGAGCTCCAGCCTGTACAACTTGGAAGGTGTCTCCCCATTCTCTCCTCAGAAACAGGGGTGCTAAGCTGCTTGGGTGAAGGGCTGGTCCTATCATGTGTTAATTGAAGCCCTGGGCAAGTAACCTCTCATTCTCCCCATGAGGAAACATCAGGATATAAAGGTAAGGGTTTATGGAAGGAGCTGCTTTCTAAGTAGGCAGCCCTGAGGTGCTTAACACAGCTCTTCGCAGTGAAACAGTACAGAAATAGGGCTTCTGAGAATATTCTAAGAAATCTAAAGCTCCTTTTAAATAGCAAGGAGACGTTCTGGCAGTGAGAAGGGGACTTATCAAATATTATGTTTCCTTTGAGGGCATTGAACCTCACTTCTGCTCCCTGGGTTGCAGAACCTGTTTATGGACACGGGAGCCTCTCAGTGGTTGTTAAGCTCTGCCCTGCTAAATTTCAAATCCTTGTCTTCCATTGCAGACATGGAAATGAAGGAGGAGCAGTTTGAGCAGGAACAAGGAAATGATGAAGAAGGCTTCTCAAATACAACTTCCATTCTAGAAAAGCAATAACCAGGGTTTTAGACTTTTCAATGTGTTTTCACACACCCTTAGTCTTCAGGGAGCTCCATGGTAGGGGGAGCAGATATTATGGTTTCAACTCCATTTTAAAGATGAGATAATTGACTTAAAAAGTGGCACTTTGTAGAAAGTGAACTGGAAGGGATCAGAAGACATGAGTTCTAGTCATTAATGTGGTTACACTTGTTGAATCTCAGTACTCTCAGCTGTAAATATGAATGGGTGCATGAGATGAGACCTTTAAAACTGGAATTCCTGGAACCATGATGGTGAAGCAGGAGCCAGACAGCTTGGGATCTGGAATTTTATGTCTACTTCAATCAGGGCACTCTACTTTTATCTGTTATATATTGGGATTCCATGTTGAATTTCATTTGAGGTCAGAGTTTCTCAGTTTTAGAAGTTTGAAAACCACCAGACTGGATATCTCTAAGGTTCATTCCACATCTAAGTTCTGTAGTATTTTTATGTGGCTCTGTCAGATCTCCTTAGTTTGATGCTCCCTTTACTACTTCTCACTGACAGGTGGGTGACTGAGTTACTGCAGGTTAGCTTCTCCTATTTGGGTGGAGGCAGTCTGCAGTTGCCTTTCCTTTGATAAGAAGCATCTCCTGAATGGAGATGGAGTGTGGACTGTGATTTTTTCATCTTGGTGTCTCCAGTGCCTATTGCCTTGAAGATAATCGGTAAGAGCAAGTACTACACTCCAAGTGGAAAGACTCTTCGAAAGACCTGCACTCCCAAATATTGACTTTGGTCACTGCAGCCTATTGATCCCTGGTCTCTAGAGAGGAGAGGACAGGGGAATAATCTGTGTGGGTTGAGGGGGAACTGTCACTGGGACACTGTCTTTAAATTCCAAAACTTGGAAGTTAAAACTAAATCACTACTAGTCCATGGGTAAAGGTGCCATTTGTGACTTTTTTTGTAAGCAAAGAGAGATAGGAATAGGGGAGTGGGTGATTACAGTAGATGGTTAAGCTCAGTCCATGGTTCACTAAGTCTAAAACTTGAAATGTTTTGCTACTTGTTTTCCCCTTATTTGCAAATAAAGGGAATTATGATAAAGGTGAAATCTCCTGAGCTTGTTTGATCATTGAAGATACCAGATGATAAGAAGGAGCATTAAGGGGTGGCACAATGGTTAAGCATTTGGCTTCTAACTGAAAGTCAGCAGTTCAAACTTGCCAGCCACTCTGTGGGAGAAAAGACCTGCTGTTCTGCTCCCACAAGCATTACAGCTTGGGAAACTCTATGGGCCAGTTCTGCTCTGTTATATAGTGCTGCTATGAGTCAGAATCCACTCGATGGTATGCAAGAGGGAATATTGTAATTTTCATAGATTTCACTTTATATCTAGTGTAGCTATTCTTAGCCTTTTTCCCACTACAACTGCAAGGTGATGATATTTAGAGGTAGGATGTAAGGTAGGGAGAGAAGGATCAGAGGAATGGGTATGGGGGCAGAATGAAGACATGAGCCTGGGCTCTTCTTATGACATTAAACATCTGAGCACCCACTGAGGACTGCCACCACCATCACCATTACTACCACTATCACCACGGTGCAATGAAAATGACCTCCAAGTGTTCTTTCTGTCTTTTGTTGCAACTTTTGGGTTTTTTGCTCAAGTTTCAATGTCCTGACAGAGAATATCTTATTGATTGAGCTTAAGTCACACGTCTGGTTCCTGGCTGCACAAGTACTAGAGGAAGTCCCTATATCCCTTGGCTTCCATAGTAGGGAGTGGTGAATACAAAGGAGAATAATAAAAGTATCATTTTGCTAAGATTCTGCAAAATAAGGAAAAGGGAAATCCACTTAAGTAATTTTACATAATTAGCAGAAACTACCAGCTAATTGCCAAAGCTCTTTCCTCTTTTTCCTGGGCATAAAAATAGACTGTATTTCCAAGCCTCCTTCGCAGCTAGATTTGCCCATGTGTCTAAATTCTAGTCAATGAATATGAGTAGAAGGCAATTTCCAGGCCTCCCTGATACATTCCTCTCATGTATGCTCTTCCGTGCTCCTTTCCCTGCTGTCTGACAGATATGGAGAGGATCCCCAGCATGATTTGAGAGAGCAATATATTAAGGATGAAAGATCCACAAGAAGGAAGAAACTTTGGTATCTGGATTGCTTCTTAGAGGAGAGATGCCTGTCTAGGCTGTTAGGTTAAAAATGAATACTTTTATTATATCAAGTCATTGACACTTTTAGGTTTATCTGTTACAGCAGCTAGCATTACCTTAAATGAATAGAAAATGCTATTAGGAAGAGGGATGGAGATTGACTGCAAAATAATTCACACATATCTAACTACGAGAGAGGCAAGATCAATAAGGAAGTTGGGAAAAGATTGTAGAGGGTGTTGAATGCCTAGATATCCAACAATACACACAAGAAATTGGCTCTTCCTCCCTCATTTGTCATCAAAATGCCAATCAGTGGATCAGCAGAGCTCTCTGGATTTAAGGTTCTCTCCTGGGGGAGAGTTCAGACAGATTTTTAATGCACCAAGAATTGCTTTCCCTAGGCAAGGAAAAATACCAATACTGTACTCATTTAGCTTGACAATTTGATGAAAATCTAGTAAGGATAAAAGGGGCCACTGGCCAGGGCTATCAAGGTGATGTTTTGCAATGTGCTAGCTCCTCAATGTCCTCATAAGCCTGAGTATCCCTGCACACTTTGTTTTTACTTTATCATGATACACATTATATTCTCTTTTCTGGTTATAATTCAGAAAGAAGACTAGATTGATAGTAAAGCCACCTAGGTTCAAGTTCCATTTCTGCTACAAGTGGTTGCATGTCCTTACGAAGTTATTTCACTTCCCTAGGCTGTAAAATGAGGAGCTCTGGTTAGCAGTCAAATGCCTTTGGCACTATGTTTAGGGAGTCAGATGGTATTTATGAGTATGTTGGTTTTTTGAAAAGTAATAGCAACAGAAATAAATTCCACAAGGGTACTGAAACCAAGTCTTTGGGGGCCTAATCAAGTTTGCTGGTGGGTGTGTTTTTGCCTGCTGAGGATTTTTGAGCTATAAGAACCTCTTTAAATGAAATGGATGACATCACAACAGAACTAACTGAAATAAAAGGGACAATATCAGGATACTAAGAAGAACTGTATGCCAACAAATTTGAAAATCTGGAAGAAATGGACAGATTTCTAGAAACACACCACTTACCTAAACTAACACAGACTGATGTGGAAAAGTTTAACAGATCCA
>NW_006921762.1:861395-872220 GCF_000298275.1 Orycteropus afer afer
AGGATATTCAGGCAGCCAACAAACATATGAAGAAATGCTCAGGATATTAGCCATTAGAGAGATGCAAATCAAAACAACAATGAGATACCATCTTGCCTCAGCACTAGTAGCAAAGTTCAACAAGACAGAAAATAACAAATGCTGGCAAGGATGTGGAGAGATTGGGACTCTCATTCACTGCTGGTGAGACTGTAAAATGGTACAACCACTGTGGAAAGCCATATGACGATTCCTTCAAAAGTTGGAATTAGAAATACCATTTGACCCAGCCATTCCATTACTAAGTATATATCCTAAAGAAGTGAGAGCCATGATGAGAACATACACACACCCATGTTCATCAAGCACTATTTACAATAGCCAAAAGATGGAAACAACCTAGGTGTCCATCAACTGAGGCATGGATAACCGAACTTTGGTACATACATACAATGGAATACTATGCAACCCTAAAGAGTAAAATAGAATCTCCAAAACACCACATAACATTGATGAACTTGGAGGACATTATGCTGAGTGAAATAAGTCAATCACAGAAGGACAAATATTGTATTAGTCTATTACTGTAAACGTCAAGGAAAGGATTATTTATGGAAGGAAATTTTCTTTGTTGTTTACCAGGGGTGGGAGGGAAGAGGAGGGAACACTGTTAGATAGGTAGAGATAAGTATTGATTTGGGTGAAGAGAGGGCAGTGTACCAAATGCAAGTGATCAACATGGTGGCACTGAGGAAGAGGAAGACATAGAGAGGTACACGGGAGGTACAGACAACAAAGATGAACCCTTTTGCACACACAGTACTGCATTGTCAGTGAAGGCAAACATGGGTATATGGGTGAATAGATGGGTAGACAGGCTGAACTATTAGGTATGTCTATGCAGGGGGGAGTGTACCCAAGACAATGTATAGGGTTGGCAGCCAATGGTTCTGCAAGTGTATTTGTATGTTCTGTAAGAATTGCCAGGTATATATTAGAGCTGACAAAGGGACAAATTTGTAGTCACTTCTTGGTCACAGCCAGCCACCCAGAGGGACTGAGTAGTTGAACCTGTGAGATTGGGACCATAGTCACAGGGGACATCAAGCTCAGTTGGCATACCACACTACACAAAACATTGTTCCACCTCCTACTTTGGCAAGTAGCAACTGGGATCTTAAAAGCTTGCAAGCAGCCATCTAGATGCAATGAGAGGTCTCTCCTCATCCAGAGCAAAGAAGAATGAAGAAAACCAAAGATTCATGGAAAGAATTAATCCTAGCAACCAGTACATCATGTGATCCACAGTCTATATGACTATGAAACCAGAAGAACTAGATGATGTCCAACTGCACTGTCAATCATTCGGAGGTGGATCTATGTAGGAGATCCTGGATAGAGAGGGAGAACAATGTGGAACAAAACTCAAAATCATTTGGGAAAATAAAGGGGGGTTGTCTAGGTTTGCTGGTCTGATAGAGCCTGGTGGAACCACTGAGACTATGGCACCTAGCTGCCCTTCAGGTCTGGAATTGAACCCACACCTGTAGCCTCCAGCCAAACAAAGGACAGGCATAGAAGTTGAACATTTACCTGAGGTAGATACACTCCTTGGAGAGAACAATCATGGGAGAAAGAAGGGCTGTTTATGCACAGCGAGACAGCTCTGGGGGTAGGGGTGCATGGAGGGATGGACACAGGGAAGAGATGACTGTTGGGAGTAAGTAGGAGGGAAGTTTATGCATTGTGGTGAACTATGGTCAATGTCATGAGACAAAGTGTGTGTGAACTGCGTATGGAAAGTGAATTTGCTCTGTAAATTTTCACCCAAATCACAATTTAAGGAAAAAAAAAAAAAATCAAACCTGAAAGTAAAACATTTGCTTTGGAACAATTCTCCAGAAGAAAAAAAGAAAAAAAAAAACTCTTTAAATTCAACTGAGTGGTTTTACGAAGGTGCATGGATGAATTCTTAAAGGCAAACCAAGAGGACTCAAATGTCAATTTAGAATGGAAGTAGACTGAAGAAGTGCCTGAGAGTTCTCTTTCTTTTTTGACACCCACCTTCCAAGGCTGCCAGTATTTGGTATGGAATAGAGTGATACTTCCCCTTTCAGTGAGCTCTGCCAGCTTACAAAGGGCTAAAATAGTACTGGTAGGCCCAGTCTGATGTGGTCCCAGCTTGGAGCTAAGAAACTACTTTTCTGTCAAGAGTCTGTCCTCTATATCTTCTCCCTTCATGGCATCATGCTGATGGCAGTTTGTTCTCTGGTGGCTTCTGTACTCACTGTTGCCTTAGTTGTTTTGTTCTTGGATGCATCTGAGGTGTCTCTTTCAGGCTTCTTTGTCCATTGTAGCTTCACTCTATCACATGTTGTAGGACCAAAGGAAGTGTTGTAGGACACTGTTAAGAATGTGTTCATCATGGTCAGGCAGGAAGCAGCTCCATCGCTGCCTTCAAACAGCTTCCTGTTTTCAGAGGTGTCACTAGTTTGGTGGCGGGATAGTGGTGGTGGTGGTCTTGGTGAGGAGACTGTGGTGAGAGGACAGTAGAGGTTGGGAGAAGATATCTACTTAAGTAGGTTCTCACCAGTTAAAAATTTTGAATGAAGTGGAACCTGACTCTTCAATCTTTTTATTTTACACAGGCATTAATGGCATATAATTTCCTGATGCCAACTCCTTGTCCCATTCCTCAAGGAGTCATTCAACATGAATCAAGAACAGTAAAGTGGGAGATGCTGTTGCTTCCTAACTTTTTGCTGAAGCAATTTTTTTTTTTTTTTTTTTTTTTAACAAGTAAAACCTGGAAGGTGCCTGCTAGGCCATTCTGTGTCTATTTTTCATTAATTCTTGCCAGTGTTACATGAACCACTGTTGGTCATGAAATTCACTCAAGAGAAATGCATTCCTTGAAGACAGGAGCATTGTCTTCAGTTTTCTGAATCTTTTAAGCACCTAACCTAGTATACGACGCACACAGAGTGAGTTCTCTATACTTTTTAGAGGATGAATTTATCTAAAATTCTTTCTATTCCTGTCCCTGTTGTACCTATGAAGCCATTCTCTCTACTCTGAGAGCTTCTTTTGAGTGACAAATAATGACCTGAGAGCCTTCAAGCAAGATTGCATTGCCTTCCTGTGCATTGGCCCAAGTCAAGAGGCACCATGAGAGGAGATAGTTTGAGTTTGGTCCCATTAGTAATATTGTGTTGCACTTCTAGAGCTCATCACATCTCCATGACCTTCTGTAATGGAATGGGTAGTCTCTCACATCAAAAGGCATCAGTTCTTCTGCTCCTCTTCCTTCTTCTTCTTCTTTTATATTGTGGTTAAGTGCAAATTTACAAAGCAAACTTGTTTTACATTCAACAGTTCATGCACATCTGATTTCACTGTCCTGATTACCAACCCCAACCATAAAAAACTCTCCTCCCCTCTCCTCCCCATGACCACCCCCTTCCTGTGCCCTTCTTATCCTATGCATTCCTGTCTATCCAGCTTACCCTCTATGTGGATGGTACCCCTCTGATGTCTCATGCCTGATTGATCCAAGGAGTGCATTGACCCGGGGTAGGTGTTCTGCATGTAGGTCTTTCCACCGTTGGGCTGAGAGTCAATCCATATAAGTGAGTCTATTTCTAGGCCCAAAGAATAACCTGGGCATAGTCTCAGGGGCTCCACCAGACTCTGTCTGACCAATAATTCTGGTCATTTTTGTGTTTTTGAATTTTGTTCCACATTTTTCCTCCCACCCTATTCAAGATCTCCAGTTTTGATCCCTTTCTGTGTGGTTGGCATTGGTAGCCAGGCAACATCTAGTTCTTTTGGTCTTGGGGTTGTGGAGACTAAGGTCTTTGTGTCCAGCTTATCTTTTGACTACTTGTTTCCACATGACTTTTATTTTCATCATTCTTCTTTGCTTCAGATGAGAGGAGACCAATAGTTGCATCTTAGATGGCCACTCAAAAGCTTTTAAGACCCTAGTCACAATTCACCAAAGTAGGTTGTAGAACAAAATTTTTATGTACTATGTTGTGTCAATTAAGCATGATGTCCCCTGAGACCATGGTCTTGAGTCTGCCGACCCAGTGATTCTCTCTCACAAGGTGGTGTTTGGTTGTCTCTGAGAAGTTACTCCACCTCTGGCTTCTGTTGCTTCTGTAATGTATGTGGTTTATTTTGTAGCACATGTGCATCTACAAGATTATCTTCAGCCAAATCTATCCTTGGTTTAGGGTGTATTCCTGTTCACCTACCACCACCTGATCTTTTCACCTATCTATACATTAATCCATAACAAAGATATTAGTTCTAAGTGAGATCTGCTCAAGGACAGCTCAGGAGATGTCTGCATTTTACTCAAGTCAAAGAGCCAGCTCTGATCTTGAACACTTGATATCAGAAAAGGAGGTGGATATGGGGACTTGTAGGCTATTGGAGCTCCCTCTTAACAAAAAAAAAATAGTAAATGAATAGAACTTGATATGGCTAATTGTGTTCAGCCTTGGGGATGGTTTTAGCAAAATCAGCAGGCTACCCACGTGGAAACTTTCACCTCAACCCATACAATTTCAGCCATTTCTGATTGTATCAAGGCCCCTGAACTTGATCATAACAGATTTCTGAAGACAAGGCTTCTGGCTACAATGAATATATGCAGAATTCTTAGAAAAGCACATGGAACAAAGAAAATGAAGCCAGAAGGCTTCTATTTTGTCAATTGCTTGGTCATTGATAGACTTGCAAAATGGTCCTGTTTATGCTTTAAAAAAAAAAAAAAAAAAAAAAGACCAAATTCACTACCATCAAGTTGATTCCAACTCATAGTGACCCCCTTTGGGTTTCTGACATGGTTAGACGTATGGAAGTAGATTGCCCAGTCTTCTTTCTGTGAAGTGGCTGGTGGGTTTGAACTGCAAACCTTCTGGTTGGCAATCAAATGTCTTAGGCAGTCAAATATGCTTAGGCCTGGCTATTATGCTTTGCTTTCATGCTAAGCCTTAATTAATTAACATGTGTATTAGGATTTCTAATCTGGTAGCATAGTGGCTAAGACACTTGCCTGCTAACCAGACGGCTGGCGGTTCAAACCCACCAGCCACTCCTCGGAAGGAAGGTTGGGCAATCCTACTTCCATAGTGATACTGCCTCGGAAACCCAAGGAGGGGTCGCTATGAGTCGGGGCCGACTCGACGGCACATAACAACAACAACAACAACAAATCTCAGTTTAATCTGCATTTGCTCTAGAATTTAGGCCCATTAGGAAGTCAGTTTGGTGAAGCGAAGCTCTGAGGAGCCTATTACAAGAAAACCTGAAGACCAACTGAGTGAAGAGAGAATGGCAGTGTTTGAGCTTAACTACAGGACAATGAGCCATCCCCAGAATGGAGGGGCAATTCCAAGAATAGCCAGGCTTCCACTCAGATTGTCACTACTCAGCCCCCATGGGTTCATGCTTGAGGGCAGGGGTGTTGGTTGCCAAACAGACATTTTAAATTCCCAGAGCTATTTCTATATCCTCCAAGAAACATCTATATAGACCAGCCTAACAGTAGCTTTGGGCTGCTGATGGCTTCTTCAGCAGCAGATTTGCTGACAGGAGTTGGATAGTTGAGCAGTTGTATTGGCTCTGTAAGGAGCAGTGCTGGTAATAGTGATGGTAGCCTTGGTATTGTGGCTTCCCACAACAGAAGTGTGCCACAGTGTTGGTGGTAGCACCGTTAGCTTTCTGATGCCAATATTGGTAGAAACATCTCTTGGGGGATCTTGGGAGACAACAGTAGTCATGTCGTGACAGAAATGGGCATCAATCATCACAGCTATTTTTGGGGAACTAGAGACACCACCAGAGTGAGCCAAATTATAAGCTAAGGAAATGGTGCATGTACATCAGTCATAACCAAGAAGATTTTTTTTTCTCTCAGAATCCATGAGACACCACCTGGTGATGTCTGAATGAAACCTAAAAGCAACTAGAATTCCTATGGAATGATAAAGTGTGGAGTCAAAACAAATTTTGTTTTATTCTTGTGATTATCACTGTTGTTACCCATGAAGGATGTGGGGAACATGGGTCATGTTAGAGTAGTACAACAAAATGAGCTCTGGTGGTGTAATGCCTAAGGCATTTGACTGCAGAAGGTTGGTGATTAAAACCCAGTAGCCACTCCATGGAAGGAAGACTGGGCAATCTAGTTCCTTAAAGATTTACCACCTCAGAAACCTAAAAAGGGTCGCTATGAGTTGGAATCTATTCAATGGCAGTGAGTTTGTTTTTTTGTTTTGTTTTTTTAGTACAACATAGAGTTTGAATGGACTTTTAATCAAACGGAATGCCAGGGATCTCAAATGGAGATGCAAATTAAAAAGAGATATTTATGAACATGTATAGAAGGTGCTGGACATATACCCTTATTGAGAGGACAAGAGATGTGGGACCTTTGAAAAGATAATAATGTGCTGATATTAGCACTGCTAACCACTTGGTAACATAATGCCTAAGGCACATGACTGCTAACCAGAAGGCTGGCAGTTCAAACTCACCAGCCACTCCTGGGAAGGAAAGTTGGGCAATCTACTTCTGTAGTGATACTTCCTCGGCAACCCAAAGAGGGGTTGCTATGAGTCGGGGCGACTGGATGGCACATAACAACAACAGCCACCTAGTGGCCTCATCAACATTCTTGGGAATCACTTTCTCTCTTCCCCCAGCCCTTGTTCTTCTCTTAATGAATTCCCTTTTCACTTTCTAAGACCAGAGGAATGTTGGTGTGATTTGCTCCCCACAACTCAATCTAATTTCATTCAGTTCAATTCAACAAATATTTATTGAGTGAGACAGTTCTGAGCCTAGGATGTAGATAATACACAAATGAGTCAGATATACTGTGCTTGCTGCCAAGAGTTTTAAAATTTTCTGGGGATGAAAGTAGAATCAGACAAGGGCATATGTGTCAACTTAACACACACACATACATGCACACACACAGACACACCTTAAATGTTCACCTCCCTCTAAAACATATCGGAAAAGGGAAGGGGTGCATAAGGAAGTTGCTCCTGCTCGTCTCAGCATCATTCAGAGAGGCTGAAATATGATGCCCCTGTCTCCCTGAGGGAGCTCTGGTGGTGTAGTGTCTAAGACATTTGATTGCTAACCAGAAGTTTGGCAGTCCAAACCCACTAGCCACTCCTCAGAAGGAAGACTGGGCAATCTACTTCTATAGTGATACAGCCTTGGAAACCCAAGGAGGGCTCACCATGACTCAGATCTGACGCCATGGCAGTAAGTGTGGTTTTTTTTTGTTTTGTTTTGTGTCCCTAAAGTAGGGGGATGGGAAGAAGGCAGATTACATTTACTTTTTTTCGTTGTTGTTCCAGCCCTTTCTCCTCACAGAACAACACAAAGCTGTGTGAGGTTTACCACAAGGCAAATGAAGGTAGATGGAATCACCTCATCAAATGGGAAAACTTACAGTTGTAACTCAGTACCACTTTTCTTCTAGGTAAGGGAAGAAAATTATCCAAGAAGCTTAGTCCTTCATCAAATCCCCTCTTAGGTAACATCAGCCCCCTCATCCCCTCCCTGGTCCTCAATGCTGTGTCTTTGTGAATATCCTTTCTTATTCATTCTTCTTTTGATGGCTCTCACACATCTAAACTTGACCACAGTGACTGGTTTTTCACCAGGATCTGTTACCTCCCCTCAGCAGTTCTTATATCACACTTCATTTATTCACTGTAGAGTGATGACAAGACAATTGGCAAGACATTCAAAGACCTTGCTTGTCTTAAAGGAAAGGGTGGCTAGGATGGATGTGTGCATTTCCCATGTTCCACCTTTGGGATGGCCCCACGTGTGTCCACTGCAGGCCACATTTATCATTTCCCAGTTGCTCATGAGTCACCCCCACAAACACACAAAGCACACACAGCCATCAACAATTGTCAGAGGTCCTACATTCTCTCAGCAAAGAGTCACAAATGCTTGGCTTTGATTCTAACTGTATTACATATACAGTGCTATCTCTTGACTTATCTGAAGCCCAGAACCTCTTACCATGTAGGCTGTAACATGAAACTAAAATATAGTCAGTGACAGATTTGAAATTTAAACACCTTAGTGTAGAAGCCACTTTCAAAATCTGCCATAGTTTTAGTCTATATCTAGGTAGTCCTCTCTGAAGACATATAAACTGAATGGATGCCAGGGTTGGGTGTGATTGAGCATTGGGGGATTCTATACCTAGTGACCTGGGAGTATATTGGGCTAGGGGGGAAGGTTTATTTTAAAATTTTCTTTTAAACTGTCATTTCTGATCCCAACCCCTCCTCAGAAATGAGCCCACACTCAATGCCACCGATCACAGGACACCATGAAGCTGCAGAATGTCTTTCCTGAAGGATCCCTTCCTCTGAGGTTCAGAGTATCAGAGCTGAAGAAGTGGAGAATGAAAGTCCACCATCCTGAGGCTGTGCAGACCTTCACAGAGGCTGATTGCCTGTGGCAAGATGGCACTCCCCTAGTAAGTTGTGCTAAGGGAGGAAAAGTTACCCTACCCCCACTCCACAGCTCAACTCTGTTCAAATATTGCATTTTCTTTCCTGGGCCTTTATGCAATCCTCTGTTTATCCTGCTCTTTATCTCTCCCACCTGTAGACTGGCATGTTCTTTCCATTCTGGATTTTTCACTCCACCACCCACCCTTTTCCTTGCTGTCTTTACTATCTACTCAGTTGCTCTTGATACCAGATAATTAAATTTTTTATTGTAGGGCATTAGACGGATTTAAAGATGTCAGTTTATTGCTTTCAAGATTACAGTCAACCCCACTTAACATCACGTTGTTTAAGCACAGTCCCTCATCTTACTTATTTTGTGGGAGCCTTGGGTGCTGCTACTCCCCCACTTGCCTTCTAGGGACATCTTTGGCACCACCTCACTGCCCATTTTACTTTCTTGTTTCTGGGTGGGACACACATGGCACGTGGCTGCTCTGGGCTTACCTACATGCAGATCTCAGCAAGTACTGCCTCACACTGAGCGCTTGCTCCTGCATCCAGCTTTCTCAGGCTGAACTTTTTCCTCTTGGTGTGTTTCATTCTGTTGTATATAGGATCGCTGTGAGTTGGAATCTACTCAACAGCACCTAACAGGAACCAGAATTATTATACTTAAGATGAGAGATACTGGATGACCAGGTGAATAGCAAAAGGTTATAGAACCTCTTCTGGGCTTTGTTCCAGCTCTTTTCTGGAATGAAGACTATATGGGTGTGTTTGGGGGCCAGGGGTGGAAGGTAGTGAGGGAAGGAAAGTTCTGCTTATTCTTTAATAGTTCAGAAGCAGTGATCTGAGGCCAGAATCTATGAGAGAAAACTTTGAACGAAGTTATTATTTGAATACTGTTTTCTTTGAGCTTTGTTTCAACCTCTCTGTTCCTCAGTATTCATATCTATGAGATAGAGTAATAGTACCTACCTTAATAAGGCTGTTAAGAAGAATGAATGAAGATATAGATATAGACAGATAGATAGATCTAGATATATAGTTAGATATATAGATATACATATCACACACAAGTAAAATTTTGCTGAAGAGAATAAAAATGGTTGTAGCAGTATATTGACAGGGAACTTCCAGGAATGCAAGCTAGATTCAGAAGACATGAAATGAGGGATATCACTACTGATGTCAGATGGATCTTGGCTGAAAGCAAATAATATCAGAAAGATGTTTACTTGTGTTTTATTGACTTTGCAAAAGCATTCAATTGTGTAGATCATAACAAACTATTGATATCATTGAGAAGAATGGGAATTCCAGAATACTTAATTATGCTCATGAGGAACCTGTACATAGACAAAGAGTCTGTCAATTGAACAGAACAGAGGGATACTGCATGGTTTAAAATGAGAAAGGAAGTGTGTCATGGTTGTATCCTTTCACCATATTCAATCTGTCTGCTCAGCAGATTATCTGAGAAGCTGCACTATATGAGGAAGAATGAGACATCAGGATTGGTGGAAGACTCATTACTAACCTGTGATATGCAGATGATACAACCTTCCTTGCTGAAAGTGAAGATCTGAAGCACTTACTGATGAAGATCAAAGATTGCAGTCTTCAGTATAGATTACACCTCAACATAAAGAAAACAAAGGTCCTCACAACTGGACCAATAAACATCATGATAAATATATAAAAGATTGAAGTTGCCAGAAATTTCATTTTATTATTTGAATCCACAATCAACACCCATGGAAACAGCAGTCAAGCAATCAGATGTCATCCTGCACTGGGCTAATCTGCTGCAAAAGACTTCTTTGAAGTGTTGGAGAGCAAAGATATCACTTTGAAGACTAAGGTGTGCCTAACCCAAGCCATGGTATTTTCAATGACTTCATATGTGTGTGAAAGCTGCACAATGAATAAGGAAGACTGAAGAAGAGTTGATACCTTTGAATTATGGTGTTGGCGAAGAATACTGACAATACCATGGACTACCAGAAGAATGAATAAATCTGTCCTGGAGGAAGTGCGGCTGGAATATTCCTTGGAAGCAAGAATGGCAAGACTGCATCTCACCTACTTTGGTTATGTTGTCAGAAAGGAGTACTCCTTGAAGAAGGATATCCTACTTGGTAAAATAGAGGGTCAGTGAGAAAGGGGAAGACCCTCAACAAGATGGATTGATACAGTGGCTGCAAACATGAGCTCAAGTGTAGCAAGGATTGTAAGAATGATCCATGACTGAGCAGTATTTTGTTTTGTTGTACATAGAGTCACTATGAGTTGGACCTAACTCGACAGCACCTAACAACAACAATAACAAATTTTAT
>NW_006921762.1:872350-884392 GCF_000298275.1 Orycteropus afer afer
TCAAACCCACCAGCCACTCCTCAGAAGGAAGATGGGGCAATCTACTTCCATAGTGATACTGCCTCGGAAACCCAAGGAGGAGTCGCTATGAGTCGGGTCCGACTTGACGGTACATAACAACAACAACAACAACACCTATTTATCTATTTTAGAACAACAGTACTCATAACAATGTATTTATATGCATACAGATGCCTGGTACCTGGTAAGTGCTAAATGTTATTTATTGTCATGTAGCAGACACACCTCTAAAGACATGGGTCTCGGGCTCCATAACTTACTTGATATGTGAATATAGTTAATTATTGAATACCATACTGTTATTATTGATATTATATTTATATATTTACCATATTACTATTCATGAACAATTATTTGTTACCTTTTAGCCTATATGTTCTCATTGGAGAATGAAGTTGAAAATTGCTGTTCTGAATCCTACATAGGTGTCAAATTAGATGTAAATGGGTTGTGAGGTGTAAAGTGATTTCTAGGCAAATGCCAAGAAGCGGTACTACTCGGCTGCCTCCCCCAGCTGGCTATATGGCAGACAGTCATTAGTTTTCCACTACTAGGCTTCTCCCTGGCCCTGTACCCCTTTTTCCTGTACCACTATCCCAGCAGTACATCTCCCTGTGGGGCAATCAGTACTAGTACTCCCCAAGAGAAAGCGAGGCGAGACACTGGTACACAGTTTTCAGTTAGCTGTATGCATTTGGTTACATAATTTTACTGCTATGATTGGTGATTTGGGACAGGTGATATCTAAGCTCTCTACCAGCTCCATTGTTCCATGAATCTAAAGTTTCCAAAGAATCCAAACAGTTTAAAGGACAGATCTCAACTCTGGCTTGCTCAAGCTTTGGGACTTGATCCAGTTTTGGGACATGACCCTGGGACCAGAGTTCATGATGAAGCTTGTTGGCTCCATGAGCAGATACTCATGGAAACCTGGGACAGCACGTCATTCTGAAGGCTGGAGTGGTAAGCCTGGTCATCAGCCAAAGAACCCTCTCCATGTGATCAGTCACAATGACAACAAATGGCAGCTCCCCATTCACAAATTAACAGATGAATAATAGAGATATGTATACTATTTGAGGTAAAATGACTTTTCCAGCCATGGAACATGGAACTTAAACATCTGGCTGTGGGGTTGGGGCAGGTGGATAACACACTGTTAGGTTTCCCTGACAGATCCCTGGCCAAGGCATGGACACTTAGATCTCAGTGGCTGTGTCAGGAGGGTGTGCTGCTTTGGACCTTGGTACCCTCATCTGTAAAATGGAACAGACAACAGTTGGACAAGATAGACTCTGAAGCACTTTCTGCCTCTGATGTTCTACAAGTTCATTATTTCCTTTTTTCTAGATACCTTTGGCTAGCTGCCCAGACTGGTCTCTATGTATGATCCTTTTGCCCACTTTCTTACGAGGCCTTAGCATTCATCTTCATTCCCTAGTACAGGATAAATGTATGCTCTCAGCTACTGAGGAAACATTTTCCTTCTTAAGCATTTAAATAAATGAAATCCAGTATGTTAAGTCAGAATTTACTCAATGACAGTCTTTTTTTTTTTTTTCCCCAGTATGTAAAGTGCTTAGTATAATGCCTGGCTCATAATAATATATTCACATGTATATCTGTGTATCTATATAAAATAGTCAATGTTCATTCAGTGAAAGAATTCTTGCCTTTCATGCAAGAAACTTGGGTTTGATTCCTGGTCGATGTGCCTCATGTTTATTCACCACTCACCTGTCAGTAGAGATTTGTGTATTGCTATAGTGCTGAACAGGTTTCAGTGAAGCTTCCAGATGAAGATGGCCTAGGAAGAAAGGCCTGGTGATCTACTTCTGAAACTTAGTTAATGAAAACCCTATGGATCATAATAGTCTGGTTCAGTTGTGCATGGAGTCTCCATGCTCCTGACTTAATGGCAGGTAACAACAAATAGGAATATAAATGCGAATGTAAATATATTTTCCTAATATATATCTTCCTCTAACTTCATCATCCAGCCTAAAACCACAACCACTTAGCTTGTTCTTTGCAAGAAAGAAGAGCCTTTCAATTATATCCAAACAGCTCATAAATTCAAGTTGATGAATTGTGGCCCTAGTCACGCCAAGCTTCCCAGCACTGTATCAGAATCCGACAAAGAGAGAGCCTCTGTCTTCAGACTGAACAAAGATATGGGGAGTGCATGCTCTCTGGAGACATCTTGACTCAGTTTAGATGGGAAAATGAATGCTGATACAGGAATGGACAGCTTTCCAATAAGGCTATAAAACCTCACAAAAATCAGCCTTTGAATATTTGAGTTAACACCTTACAGGGCTAATCCAAATAAGAAAATGCAGCACCCTCTCAGGTGGAGCTTGGAGCTTACAACTCTGAATGTGATCAACTGTTAAACTTGCAAAAAGTCGTGACCTGGACTCCACTCATCAGTTTAATAGTGAGTGGTGTCTTCACAGACTTTGTCTGAAGCCCCTTCCTCCCAAGTGATTAGACCGTCTCCTATAGCCTTACATTAGACAGACATTCTAAGGGATGAAGGGCTAAGCAGAAGACATAAGGTCAAGAAGCTGTAAATGGTATCCACTGATGATGGGGAGGTAGGAGAGTGCAGGTCCCTTGGTTGGACTAAGATTAGAACCTATTCTCTGTGAGCTATGTTGTTTAGGTGTCTTACAGATTAACTCTTGGGTAGGGATAAGGAAGATCATGAAATCAAACTAGCCTAGACCAACAACCCAATCCCCCCTTTTAACAGCTCCACAAAGAGCATGTTGCCTTTGTATTTGCACTAACTGTGCAAGCTTTTCTACTTAATAACAGAAACCAGTTAAAACCAGTTGCCATTGAGTTAACTCTAACTCATGGCAACTCTATGTGTGGCAGAGTAGAACTGTGCTCCACAGGGCTTTCAATGGCTAATTTCTTGGAAGTAGGTCATCAGGCTTTTCTTCAGAGGCACCTCTGGGGGACTTGAACCCTCAAGCTATTGGTTAGCAGCCCAGCACATTAATCATTTTTACCACTATGGCTAGAGCTAGCCAGAGCTTTTGCCCTGGCAGCTAAAATCAGGAGAGTGAGGAGCCAATGGGGTCACTTGTCTCCCAAGAGACAATTTTGGGATCTTCTACCTCCTCTCATATCTAAATATTGGAATCTTACCATACTATGGCCACCTGATGAGAGGAAGACAAAGAAAGAGGTGGGTGGGAGCAGATGTGTATTTACAGAAAATAGCACCTATGGCAATTAGTTTTAATTTGCTGAATGATCTTTTACAGCTCGTGAAGGAAACTGGGATGGCAAATAGAAATTACTCATTGATGACCCCCTTGAGTGGTGCTCAAGGTACATGCCATACCTGCCATACCCTAGATAAGCCTCTGGGTGGTAGATAGCTTGGAGCCCCTTGGCATTGCAAATGTTTAAACACTTGACTACTTACCAAAAGATTGGGGGTTCAAGTCCACCCAGAGGAGCCCTGAAAGAAGGGTTTGATGACTTGTTTTTGAAAAATCACAGCCTTTGAAAACCCTATGAAGTACAGTTCTTCTCTGAACACATGGAGCTGCCAGGAGTCAGGGTTCCCATTAATTGGGGTTAACTTGATGGCAACTAGTTTGGTTTGGGGGATAGTTAGAATAAATAACATTAGGAACAGCATGAGCGGGGCTTGCTTTTCAAGGAAAGAAGAGCATAAAAGCCAAAAAAGGAGAAATGGAAAATTAGAAAAGAAGAGAAGGAAAGTGGCTCTTAAGAGTGGTAAATAGATAGAAAACACAAAAAAGGAGAAAGGGAGTGAATATTTAAGGCCCTATAGAAAAAGCCAACATGAAGCCAAATGCTAACGGGTGCTAGTGATGGCTTTCTGAAAATTGGAAAAAATGTTCTTGTGGCCAGTCTGGTGCCTCTGGCAAAATTTGTTCCATATTTGTGGCACTTGAGCTAAAATAGTGGCCGACCCTTGCTTTAAAGGGTAATAACTTCTAACACTGATCCAGATTGCTGTTGCCAGCAGGGAGTCAGAGAGACAGATGCCCTGTGGCTGAAGGATTAGCAGAACTCCCAGCATGCCAGCCTCCTGAAGGGGAAGGAAGTGAGGAAGTGAGTAAGGAGAGAGGTAGGGAAGCTAGGAGATCAGATGAAGGGAAAGTTCATTCAGTCTTTCCTGCCCTCATTTCTTCCTTCAAAAGGATTTGATGAACTTCTTCTGTATGCCAATCACTGCTGTAAGTGGCATTATCTCAGTTAATCTTCACAATAACCATATGGTATACATATTATTTTTCCTTCTTTAATAGATGAAAAACAGGATCACAGTACATATCTTAAGCTAGAAAAGGGAGGGTGTAAATTTTGTTTTGCCTAATTCAAACCTTACTGCTTGAAATAAAACATGTTACAAGGGAATTCAAAATGACTAGGATATAAAATATGCTCTTAAGTGGCTGGCAATATTTATGGAATATGTTTGCATGAACCAGGAATTGTTCTTGGCTCTAGGGCACCACTCAGGCAAAGGCCCTGCTCTCTGGAGTGTAGGTGCAAGGGGAGGACTGGACAATAAACAAACAGAAAGACACATTATGCAATGCCAGCTAGTGACAAGTGATATGAAGAAAAAATAATGCTGGGAGTCAGCAAAGGAAGGTGGTGGCACTGATAGGATGGCCATTTTGGAATGGGTTTCAGAAAAGACCTGTCTGAGGGGTGGCATTTGAGCAGAGAGGGGAGGGAACAGGACAAGGCAAAGCAGACATAGATATTCACATCCAACATACAGTTGTTGAGTTTCTACTGTGATATATACACTGTTCTTAAAACTTTCACAAGTTATTTCATTTGTTCATACACCACTGAGAGGAATTAATCCTTATGCCCCTTTTGTTTCAGTTAGACAACTCAAATATGGAGAGATAAGTGACTAGCCAGATGACCGAATATCTTATAAGTGGAGCTCTGGTAACGTAGTGGCTAAGGTACTTGACTGCTAAGCAGAAGGCTGGCGGTTCAAACCCACCAGCCACTCCTCAGAAGTAAGGTATCGCTTTCGTAGTGATACTGCCTCGGAAACCCAAGGAGAGGTCATTATGAGTCGGGACCGACTCGATGGCACATAACAACAACAACAACAACTAGAGAAAACTAGAACCAGTGAGATATACATATACATATGTATATACACATACACACACACATCTATCTATCTATCTCTATAATTTATGTATATATATATTCCCAAAATCAGAACTAAACCCACCACCATCAAGTCAATTCTGACTCATAGTGACCCCATTGAGTTTCCAAGGTGGTAAATCTTTACCGAAGTAGATTGCTCCATCTTCTTTCTCAGAGTGGTTGATGGGTTTGAACCACCAACCTTCTGGTTAGCAGTCAAATGCTTAGGCACTGCACCACCGGAGCACCTTATATATCTCTACTTCTCATTTATTGACTATCTTGTTATCCAATATTTAACGCTTACAATAATAGTAAATCTACCATCTGACTATTTTGCACATTAATAACACACATTTGGCAGTAACAAACACTGAGGCGCAAGGTGAGAGTAACACTGGCTGTGACGATTAAGGTTGTGTGTCAATTTGGCTAGGCCATGATTCTCAGTGGTTTGGCAGTTATGTAATGATGTAATTTGCCAGTTAAGTAATAGTGTGATTTGGCAGTTATCTAATATATAGTCATCTTCCATTTTATGATCTGATGTGATGGATCTTCCTATTTTCACATAAATGCCTATTTTCACATAATGATCTAGTCTTTGGCTACTAACCATGTTGATAAGTGAGCATTGGGTGTATATGTGTATGTGTATATATATATATATATATATATACACACACACACACACATATATACATATATATATGTATGTATATATGTATGTATAGAGAGAAAGAGAGAGAGAGACATTTATTTCGAGGAATTGTCTCTCACAGTTATGGGGACTTGTTAAGTCTTAAATCTATAGTTTAGGCAAACAGGCTGCTGGAGACTTCTGCAGGCTTGCACCCAAAATTTATAGGTCAGGTGATGAGAAAAGTGAAGAAAAAGTTCATCAAAATGTCTATTTATTGTCTGGAGGCAGAATATACCCCAGGGAAACTCCTTTTTTGCTTGTAAGGCCTTCAATTGATTGGATAATGCCCACCCACAATATGGAAGGTAATGTGCTTTTCTTGGAGCCAAATGATTTCATCACATGTAGCTACTCCATAATAGCAACTAGACTAGTATTTGGCCAAATATTTAGCAGCTGCTTCTAAAAGGTCATAGCATTACCTAGCCAGGCTGACACATAGAATTAACCAGCATAGTGGTTAGCAGAAGTTTAAACCCAGGTCTGTCTGAGCCCAGTTCTAGGTTTCTGTCTCCTTCCTCAGAGAGGCCTTCCAAGACAGAACCTGACAAGAACACAAGGCCAAAGTAACAGAGTCCTGTCAATGTTCAGCTGAGTAAGTCAAGAAAGCAGGCTTATACTCAGAAAGGACGCTAGTAAAGCCAAGACCAACCACAGTTAAAAACAAGGGGAAATCTTTAAAGAATGAGTACTCAAAAAATGTTTGCTGAATGACATTGAGCATGGATAAAACACTCACTGTGTTCTAAGTACTGTTCTAGTGCTTTCCATATATTAACTATGCAATCCACACATCCAGCCTATGAGGTAAGTACAATTACTATATCCATTTATATGTGAGAAGACCAAAGACAAAAGTATCTTTCCAAATTTACAGAGCCCAGGTGCTAGAGCAAAGGCTCAAGCCCAGGGAGTCCAGGATCAGATGGAGGCTATGGCACCTATTAAACTACCTGCTATGAAACTACCTGCAATGAGTTTAAGGTCTCAAGAAAGTAGAATATGAGCTAGGCCATGAAAGGAATGTTTCAACTACTAGAAGTCAGGCTGAGAAACAGAGGAAAGTGGAAGGTCACAGAACAAAGAGCCTAGTCAGAATGAACCCTGAGGAGGAATAATTTACACATACAAAGCAGTGGGGATTGAGCAGCCAGAGAAGGGGGAAAGCCCCGAGGGACTCTTCTCTCAGATTAGAGGAGGTTTACAAGGAGGAATCTAGGGTCAAGGATTTAAAGTTTCTAACATGGCTGAAACATAAAGCCAGCCTATGAGGTAAGTACAATTACTATATTTGTAATTGTAATTTATATAACATAAATTGACTTTATGTTAGAAACATAAAGTTTCTGGCATAGAAGCTCTGGTAGCATAGTGCCTAAGGCACTTGACTGCTAACCAGAAGGCTGGCGGTTCAAACCCACCAGCCACTCCTTGGAAGTAAGGTTGGGCAATCCTACTTCTGTAGCGATACTGCCTCGGAAACCCAAGGAGGGGTCACTATGAGTCAGGGCCGACTCGACGGCACATAACAACAACAACATGGCTGAAAGGAGCTCTGGCTTTTGTAAAGATTTGTAGGTTTAGAAACCCTATGGGACAGTTCTACTCTGTCCTATAGGGTTGCTATGAGTAGGAATCTACTCAGTGGCAGTGGGTTTTGATTTTTTGGATAATAAGGCTGATAAAAAAGCAAATAAAACCTAAAAGAATTTTCTTATTCAGAAGTCCCAGGATGGTGCAGTTAAGTGTTTGACTACCAACTGAAAGGCTGGAGGTTCCAACCCACTCAGAGATGAAAGACAGGCCTGAAGAAAGGCCTAGCAGCTGTTTCTAAAAGGTCATAGCATTAAAATTCCTATGAAGTGTAGTTCTACTTCTGCACACATGGGGTCACCATGAGTTGGAACAGACTTGATGGTAATTGCTTTTGTTTGTTTGTTTGTTTGTTTCAGAGACCAGAGCAAATCAAAACTACAACTTTATGAATAAAATGAGAATAAAAAATTTATTGGTGGGGGTACCAATGTCTAGAGCTGCCAGGATGCTAGTGTGGGCTTTGACTCTATGCTACCTGGCCAGAGTGTGGTCCTAGACAAGGAAAGGCAGCCACCCTAGGTCCCCACACTTGCCCTTGTTGGTAACTGAAAGGGAAAGCTGTGGCTCTCTCCCATCTAATCCTTTGCTGCAGTGAAGGGACACATCTGCTTTGCTCTTGCTAATTCAGTGTGGGAAGCCTGGATGGCTCTCGGGTGTAAGTAATGATTCCTGCTGGCTAGCAAGCAGGCTTGGGAGCCAAAGGTCTAGCTGCATCTCACATCTCTCCCTGGCTAACATTCCACCACTCAATGGCCCATCCTCTCTGGGAAGGCTACAGCTAGCCAGGCACCCAATATGCAAAGGTTTGAGGCACCAGGCTAGAGGAGGACAGGGTTCCTGCCTCAGAAAGAGATAGTGCGGACTTTTTCACATGGGCTCAGAGCTGTAGCTTCCCTGAATATGAGAGGGCTAGCTGTGCCCAGAGAGGAGCCAAGGGAGTTGAGAGGTGCTTGGAGGAGGTATCTTAGGGCTGAGTATGCTGGAGCTCTAGGGATGAAGAATAGCAGACTGTCAAGGATAGACACTGTCACTGGGGATATCATCCTTGCCAAAGTAGGCACTCCACAAAGCAGAACAGCAGAGACCTGTGAAGCTAGTTGTAAAGGCCTTGGGTACAGTTCTCTTCATTGGGAAAAGCACAGGCAATCCCACAGGTCTCAGAGGGCACTGGAGTAGGCCTACCCCATGCCTCCTCTGTTCTATCATCTGCATGAGTACTGATGGCTGCCTCATCACTGTAGTGGGCCTTTCTCTCCACATTCTCCAAGAAAAGTACCAGAGTTGGTGCTCAGTACCTGTGCTCAGCAACACTATGGAAAAAAAAATGTCCATTTTTCCTCCTAGACCCCAATAGAATCTTCATCCAATTCCTACTCTTATTCCTGCTTCCATGCCCTAAGCACCTATCTATTCTCAGGTTTCCATTTACCCAGATCTCACCCCAGATCTGGGGCAATGGTGATTCAGTGGTATAATTTTTGCATTCTATGTGGCAGACTAGGGTTTAATTACTATCCAATGCACCTCAATGCACAGCCACCACTTGTCTATTGGTGGAGGCTTTGTGAGTAGTTATTATGCTAAACAGGTTTCAGTTGAGCTTGCAGACTAAGGTAGACCAGGAAGAAAGACCTGACAACCTATTGTTGACTATCAGCCAATGAAAACACCATGGAACACAACAGTCCAATCAACAGTATTTTGTTTCATTGTTTATGGGGTTGACATGAGTCCACGACCAACTAGATGGCAGTTAATAAAAACAATGCCCCAGATCAAGGTGCAATCCTAGAGAAATTTCAATTTTCCTGGGAATCTTAGAAGATCCAAAAGCTAAGGTAGTTTGACAAAACTACAGCAAAGGAAGTGCAGCCAGAATGCTCCTTGGAAGCAAGAATGGCCAGACTTCATCTCACCTATTTTGGTCATGTTGTAAGAAGGGACCATTCCCTGGAGAAGGATGTCATGCTTGGTAGGGTGGAGGGTCGATGAAAGAGGGGGAGGCCTTCAAGGAGATGGATTGATACGGTGGCTGCGATGATGGGCTCAGTATAGCAGGGATTGTGGGGCTGGTGCGGGATCGGGCAGTGTTTCGTTCTGCTGTGCATGGGGTCCCTATGAGTTGGAAACGACTCGACGGCACTTAACAACAACAACAACAACAGCAAAAATTAGCTTAAGCAAAAAGGGAACTTGTTAGCTCACCTAAACGGGAGGATCAGGCTGGCTGGATTTAGGAGTTCAAACAGCATTGCCAGGACTCTCTTCCTCCCCATCTTTGGCTCTGTTTCCTGCTGGGGGTTGGCATCATTATTTTTAACTGATGGGATTCTTTCATGAGGCCAGAGAAGATGGTTATGGTCAGCTCTTGATTTACAGGTTTCCTATTTTGCAACCCCATTAGAAAGATCACGTCTCCAATTTCTAATGATCCTGATTGGCCTTGCTTGTGACATGTGCCCAGCCCTGAGCCCTTCACTGTGTGTCAGAGAATGGGGAACTTCAGCTGGCCAGCCCTAAGGCAAGTGTCCAGGCCTGAGGTGGTGATGGGAAGGTTCTGCTTCCATAGCGATTATAGAGGGACTAATGATAGAGAATATTCAACAGACAAAGCATTAACTATCATAGTCTACACAACAGCATGTATGGTATTGTGGCACCAGAGTAGGAGAGAGATTTTGGGGCAGTGGTCCCTTCCTGCCTACTCCATTAATACATCTGGCAGATCCTGGATTTTCAGTGAGTTCATGGAGCTTGGACTTACCCAACTGTCAAATTTTCTACCCTTTTCTCTAGCTCACAGAAGTCCTCACTTAGAGGGCACAGTTCTTTTTCTAGTTTCCTGCTACCCGTGTTGGGGCCTCCTTTCCGTATCCCTTCTTGTCTCTAACTCCAGCCTTCCTGTCAGCCAGCAGAAATGTTTCAAGTCATCATCCCTAACATGCAATGAAGTGACCAGTGTCTGTTGAGTCAGGCTGGGACCAAACTCAAGCCAGACTCTGGCATTAGGAAACAAAGCTTTCTATATTTCCTTGGGAGGGAAAATGCTTGAACTACATCGTCTTCATAGTCATCTTTAGTAATTCCTCCCTCCACCTCCCATGAAATACTTACCAATCCTGAACTATTACTTTCTGAGAAAATTCCCCAGCAATTATGTCAATACAATCTCACTTTATCCAAGTTGGATGAGAACAGAAAAAGCCTTTTATTCCAACTATCCAGCTAATAGTTTGAGTGTCCCTACAATGTCCTAACAAGTGTCAGTCCTTCCTGAGTTAGACCACTTTTAGTAAGTGGTCACAATTAGGCAACTCCATTCTCTCCTCTTCCCTTTCTCCATGGGCCTTGGGCACAGCATCTAGCACCAGGACCTTTCACTTTCAAAGTCTGGGAAACCTCAGGGCAGCTTCTTCAGGATGGTCTAACTGCTTGACTTCTGATTACCTGTATAGTAGGTGCTGAGAAAGCATTAACTCCTGGCCATTGCAGAGGTACCCTGTTCACTTGTACTCAGGAACTGTGGAGTCGAAGAGGGTATAGGACTCCATAAGACACTATGAGAAATTACACTAACACTCTTGAACCCTTCCCCCACTACTAAGACTCATCCAGGAGAGAACGAGCAAGTGGCAGAGGGATCCAGGTAAGGGGAGGGACCCAAGCTCCAATACCCAAGTGGCTGGAAAAGCAGAGAGGAAAGAAAAGTCAGGGAGACCAGGACAGATCAAGCAAGTGGCAGGGATCCAGGTAAGGGGAGGGTGGAGAAGTTTCAAACAGCTAAGGGAGACAAACTTGTCTGTTGGTTTGTAGTTCTGTGGTGGCATATTGCTGTGAAGCTTGAGGCTGTGTCACTGGTGTTTCAAATGCCCACAGGGTTGCACATGGTGCACAGGTTTTGGCGCAGCTTGCAGACTGAGACAAACTAGGAAGAAGGAAGAGACCATCTACTTCTCAAAGAATTGGCCAAGGAAAACCTTATGAATAGCAGAGAAACACTGGCTGTTACAATACAAAGCAACTATATGAATAGCCTGGACAGTCTGATACAGTATAGGAGAAAGAGCCACTTAGGTCAGAAGGCTCTCAAAATATGACTAGGAAAGAGCAGCATCATCAGAGTAGAGCCAACCTTACTGATATGGATAAAGTAAAGCTTTTGAGACCTCCATTTACTGATGTCACACGATTCAAATTGAGGATAAACAGCTGCAAACATCCATTAATAATTGGAACATGGCATGTATGAAGAATGAATATAGGAAAATTGGAAGTTGTCAAAAATGAAATGGAAAACATAAAGATTGATATCCCAGGCATTAGTGAGCAAAGTGGACTGGTTTTGCACATTTTGAATCAGACAACCATTGTTGTTGTTGTTAAGTGCCGTCGAGTCGTTTCCGACTCATAGCAACCCCATGCACAGCAGAATGAAACACTGCCCAATCCCGCGCCAGCCCCACAATCCCTGCTATACTTGAGCCCATCATCGTAGCCACCGTATCAATCCATCTCCTTGAAGGTCTCCCCCTCTTTCGTCGACC
>NW_006921762.1:884977-885743 GCF_000298275.1 Orycteropus afer afer
TTCTTCCTCCAATCCTGATACCACGTTTTTCTTCATATAGTCCAGCTTCTCGGATTATTTGCTCAGCATATAGATTGAATAAGTGTGGAGAAGAATACAACCCTGATGCACTCCCTTCTTGATTTTAAACCATATACTGTCCCCTTGTTCTGTTCGAACGACAGCCTCCTGGTCAAGGTACAGATTCCTCATGAGTACAATCAAGTGCTCGGGAATTCCCATTCTTCTCAGACAGCCATATGATCTACTAAACTGGGAATGAAAATTTGAAGAGGAATGGAGTGCCATTCATCATCACAAAGGATATTTCAAGATCTGTCCTGAAGTACAATGCTGTCAGTGATAGGATAATATCCATAAGTCTACAAGGAAGACAATTAATATGATTATTATTCAAATTTATGCACCAACCACCAAAGCCATAGATGAGGAAATTGAAGATTTTTATCAACTTCTGCAGGCTGAAATTGACCAAACATGCAATCAAGATGTGTTAATTATCACTGGTGATTGGAATGCAAAAGTTGGAAACAAAGAAGAATCACCAGTAATTGGAAAATTTGGTCTTGGTGACAGAAATAATGCTGGAGATTGCATGATAGAATTTTGCAAGACCAACGATTTATTCATTGCAAATACCTTATTTCAACAACACAGATGGTGGCTATACACGTGGACTTTGCCAGATTGAATACAAAGGAATCAGATTGACTACATCTATGGCAAGAGGTGATGGAAAAGCTCAATATCTTCAGCAAAACCAGGC
>NW_006921762.1:886892-888847 GCF_000298275.1 Orycteropus afer afer
GCAAAAGCATTTGGTTGTGTGGATCATAACAAATTGTGGATAACATTGAGAAGGATGGGAATTCCACAACACTTAATTGTACTCATGAGGAACCTGTATATAGACCAGGAGGCTGTTGTTTGAACAGAACAAGGGGACACTGCATGGTTTAAAATCAAGAAGGGAGTGTATCAGGGTTGTATCCTTTTTCCATACTTATTCAATCAATATGCTGGGCAAATAATCCAAGAAGCTGGACTATATGAAGAAGAATGTGGCATCAAGATTGGAGGGAGAGTCATTAACAACTTGCGATATGCTGATGACACAACTTTGCTTGCTGAAAGTGAGGATGGCTTGAATCACTTACTGATGAAGATTGAAGAATGCAGTCTGCAATATGGATTACCCCTCAATATACAGAAAACAAAAATTCTAACACCTGGAGCTGTAAGTAAGCATCACAATAAATGAAGAAAAGATTGAAGTTGTCATAGACTTCACATTGCTTGGTTCTATAATTGACACCAATGGAAGCAGCAGTCAGGACATCAGACGACATATAGCACTGGGCAAGTGGGCTATAAAAGACCTCTTTCAAGTGATGAGGAGCAAGGATGTCTCTTTGAGGATTAGGGAGCCATGATATTTTCAGACACAAGCCATGATATTTTCAATCACCTCATATGCATGTGAGAGCTAGACAATGAATAAGGAAGACAGAAGAATTGACACTTTAGAGTCGTGGTATTGGTGAAGAATGCTGAAAGTGCCATGGACTGCTAAAAGAACTATCAAATCTCTCATGGAGGAAGTGCAGCTGGAAAGCTCCTTGGACTCGAGAATGGCCAGACTTCATCTCACCTACTTTGGTCATGTTATCAGAAGGGACCATTCCCTGGAGAAGGATATCATGCTTGGTAAGGTGGAGGATTGATGGAAGAGGGGAAGGCCCTCAACGAAATGGATTGCCACAGTGGCTGAGGTGATGGGCTCAAGTGTAGCAGGGATCATGGAGGTGGCACAGGACCAGGCAGTGTTTTGTTCTGCTGTGCATAGGGTCACTATGAGTTGAAGATGACTCAACAGCACCTAAGAACAACAAGACTCTCTTTCTGTTAGTGTTGAGCTGTTTCATTGACTTAAGGGATCCATTTATTTGAGGATGGCTGCATAACACTTTCATTACCCTACCTACAAAATGTCACTCCTGGCCCCTTACCTACAGAATGTAACTCCTAGGCCCCTGCATGAATAATTTCTTTTAGAAGGATCAGCACAAGGCTGGTCCTATGAGATGGAGGTAAAAGAAGTCTCAAATGTCCAAGTTTTCCAAACCACTGTAACACTTTATCATCTCTAACATCAACAACTCCTCCCCCACTCAGTATTCTCCCTCCTGTCTCAGGCTTCCATAATTTGCTACAATGACTCATGGACCACCAAGGAAATGGTTCACATGGTTGTGGAGGCTGGCAAGTTCCAAACCCTTGGATCAGGCATCAATCTGGAGGATTCTTCTCACTCATGTGGTTGTAAGGGCTGGCAAAACCAAATTGACAAGTCAATTGTCAGGCTTCTGGCAAGGCTGCAGATGCTGGTGGTCAGAGAATAGGCAGCTGGCTCAAATCCCAATAACTGGAGATCAAATGATGAAAACCAGATGCAGATTCAGAGCACCAGAGAGAACTTTGCCAGAGCATTCATATATATTGGATACAGACTCTCAGGGAAATGGAGGGTGGTGACTTGAGTCACACCCTCTAACAAGGCAGTGACTCAAGATACATCTCAACCTAATCCTGCTTCATTAACATCATGGACAACTCACTCCAAAATAAGACTCTAATCACAGGCATCACTCACACTAGAGGTTAGGATTTATAATATATCACAAAATGGAGAACTGTGGCCAGAAAGGCTATATTAAGTAATTGACTGCATTGCAGCCTGTTTGCTACAGAATGCTCTTCCAG
>NW_006921762.1:889042-890356 GCF_000298275.1 Orycteropus afer afer
TCAGACAGCTGCTGGCTGCTGAGGCTGACAAACCCAAGGTTGACAAATAAAAAGGCACAATCCCGATGTTACCAAACCACATGGCAGGCCATTAATTTAAGTCCATTGTAAGTCCCAAGGTCGGCAGAGCATGGCAGGCTGCTGAGCAATGACACAGCTACATGCAGGGTCCAAGCATGCCATAAGCTAGAGACCATTCCCAGAGCAACTCCTTATATACAGGAAGCAGATCACATCCCAAAAGCAGCTACTCAGCTGCTTGTGGGAGAGCCCACCATGGAGTTGATTGGCAGTCTCATCAGGAGGAATAACTACCACCAGCTGCCCAGCCACTCAACCAGGCCCAGCCAAGTTGATAAACAAACATAACTACCACATCTACAGGTTATCATTCCTTGGCCCCATACCTACAGAATGTCACTCCTGACTCTTTACCTACAGAATATCGCTCCTTAATTATCTACCTCCAGAATGTTACTCCTCAGCCCCTTACCTACAAAATGTCACTCTTGGTCCCTAACCTGTAAAATGTCACTCCTCAGCCTCTTGCCTACAGTTTGTCACTTCTTAGCCTTTTACCTACAGAATATCATTCCTGGTTCTTCACATATACAATGTCATTCTTGGTCCCTTGTTTATAGAAAGTTACCTTTGAGTCTCCTACCTACAGAATGTCACCTCTGGGTCCCTTAGCTACATAATGTTCCTCCTGAGTCCTTTACCTACAGAATGTCACCCCTCACCTCCTTACTTGCAGAATGTCACTCCTGAGCCCCCTTCCTAGAATGTCACTACTGGGCCTCCTGCCTACAGAATGTCACTCCTGGGCCCCTTATATACAGAATGTCACTCTTGGGACCCCTACCTACAGAATGGCATTCATGAGTCCCCTACTTACAGAATATCATTCCTGACCCACTAACTACACAATGTCACTCCTGGCCCTTTACCTTCAGAAAGTCACCCCTCAGCCCCATACCTACAGATTATTACTCCTGGTCCTTCATGTACAGAATGTCATCTCTCTGCCCCTTACCTAAAGAAGTCACCTTTAGGCCCTTACCTACAAAATATCCCAGTGAATGCCCTGTTGTAATTAGGTGTGAAAGTGCACAGTGGGAGACATCAAACACAACTGGCACAACATAGCACACAAAAACATCGTTCTACATCCTACTTGGGTAGTGACTTGGATAGTTTATGCTATCAACTCTATTCTCCTCCTCAATTTAGAAGACTTAGTTGGAAGCTCGGGAGCTCTGGTAGCATAGTGGCTAAGGCACTTGACTGCTAACCAGAAGGCTGGCGGTTCAA